>NW_018244342.1:0-2203 GCF_001263595.1 Phalaenopsis equestris | reverse complement strand
TTTTTATTTTTTTAAAGGGGTAAATGTCATTTAAGGGAGATAACATTTAGTGTTGCAATAATGAGATTTTAGAACTTAACAACTTCTAACTATAATTAAAAATCTTAGGATAAATAAAAATGTTTAATTAAAATATTGAATAGCAAACCAATGACATTTTAACTCTTTTCCAATTTTGTTAATATACGAATTTGATGTTATCTTAACTTTTACTTGAAAGATAACATGAAGCAGTTACATTAAAAACAATCATTTTTTTGAGATTGATAGCTTAGGAGACACTAGCCCTTCATAATATTTAAAAAAGAAAAGAAAAAAAAGTTGTCTAACCAGATATAGTAATTCTGTGGAGAATAAAAAAAGAAAAAGACAAAAAAGAAGAAAAAAATAAAGAGTCAAAAAAATGAAAATGCCTAAGAAGAAGCATGAGGTTGGCATGGAAATTGAATGGGAAAACTGGGAAGATGCCTTAACAAACCTTAGGAGATAATACTTTTTCATGATTCTTTAATGATATCCTTCTATTGTTATCTTCAAGAGAAAGGTTAAGTAGGATTTGGATGGCTAGTTTGACTTAAATCGATTTAAAATATCAGAGGCCAGCGAAAAATATTTTAACTCCAATTTAAGATTTTTTAGGATTTGTTAAGTTCAGTATGAAGGAAATTAAGCAAAAGGCTAAGCTATTAAGGATTAAGAAAAATTGACCCTAAAATGCGAGTTACACGCTTTTATTCTACTTTAATAAATAAGTTGAATATTTTAAAAACCTACAAGAGTGCATATTATCTTCTCATGGGGCCCCACTAAGCTATGAGATTACTTGAGGCAAGTAATGTTGTAAGTTCTACTTTAATAAATAAGTTGAATATTTTAAAAACATACAAGAGTGCATAATATCTTCTCATGGAGCCCCGCTAAGCTATGAGATTACTTGAGGAAAGTAATGTTGTAAACAAGTAATGTTGTAAGTTTGGAGGTGTTGACATTAGTTAATTTTCCATTTAAACTACCTTTATTATTGCATTTCACTTACTATTTTGCTTTATTTATCATGGATTTACACTTGTGGATGCTTTTTTGTTGGTGATCTGCAGGTTACATGGAATTGTGTGTGTATTTTGGAATGAGAGAAACTAAGGAAAAAGCAACCAGAATTGGTGTGACCACACCATAATATTAATGACAACGGTGTGACCGCGTCTGATTTGGGGGATATTTCTTAACCTCTAATATATATATATATATATAGATTCCTAAAATATGAGGTATGACGTTGGGTGTATTTATAACTTTTAATTATTATGATAAGTTTTGTTTGTTTATATAAGTTTTATGGAAAGATTATATACATACCACTAAATTTATTTGTTTTTACATATGTAGCACCTAAACTTTTGCTTTTTTTTTCATTTATACCACCTATATCTTTTAAATCACATAAAATTTGCTTACTTCCATTCAAATTCTTAAAAGTTAAAATAGACTTTCTCATGCATAGGTAAGATGCCAAATACATATAAGTTGAAGTTTAGTTGCTAGATAGGTAAACAAAATAGAATTTATGGGTATGCATGTAAATCTTCCACATCGCATGATTTTTTTTTAGGTGTTTATGTACATAACATTTTATGTATTATAAAGCTATACACAAAAAAGGTGTATTTAACTTCTAAAAAGAAAGAGTAGTATTTTTTATATGTTTTGTATAACTAAATATGAAAGTTTGGATGTTAAATAATAATTTTGATGTCATTGTGGTTTAGTATAAAATTCAAGCTCTTTATTAAAGTGAAGCACATAATTAGTTTGATCATTTGAAACCTTAATGGACGGATTTGATTGCATGAGAATAGGAAAATATTTTAAGTTGGAAAACTCATATACATAGCATAAAATTCTTATGTATAGACATATTTAACACCTAAAGATTTGGTTATAAGCTAAAATTTGAGGTGGCTTGTGTTACAAAATTACTTAAACACCATTTTCATTCTTTTGGTTTTGCAGATGGAAATATCTAAATTATTGGAATGTTAATATGGATTATCATATCGGTCTATAAGTTGTAAAGTATCTAGGACATGGACAATGATAATAATATAATATTCGTGATAAAATAGTACCACACCCCATAACTTAATGGTATCATGAGGGTTTAGGGTTGGAACTGGAAATAGCTAATAACTGGTGGAAAGTTGCC
>NW_018244341.1:1406-2593 GCF_001263595.1 Phalaenopsis equestris | reverse complement strand
CCTCCCCCCTCCCAAGAAGATGAGAATGGGGTCCCCTCTTGCTTAGGTTACGCTACAGTCTAAGGATACGAAATTGAGTACTAGTTCTAATGGTCATTTTTGTCATGCCCGACCTGAAGGGAGGCTGGCATAACAATTCCCCTACAGCGGCTGGACACTCCTCTACTCTAATTGAGGTTATCCAGACTTGTGCCTTCGAGAAGGTTCTTTAGTCACTTCACCATCAGGAGCTGTGTCAAATAGCTGAGTGGTATCATGTCATGGCTTGTGAAGCTTCCCACTTCCGGTCTATGACCCTTCTAAAGGTGTATGGAAATAATCCCCTATTAATCACTGCAAGACACTAAGAATCTCTAATCATTTCTTCAAGCAATGATACCCTTCAGCCATTGGGTGTCAGTGCTTCTATTCGGGGTTTTTTTCCCTTCCCCAAGCCAATACCTCCTTGAGGGCATGTATCATCTCATCCTTCAACTCCTAGATTTGTTATTATACAAACTTCGTAGTGCATGAGTTTATTCTTCTTCTGTTAACCCTCTTATTGTTGTTGGTATTATCCACGCTCGCTACACTTTTTAAAAATTAGAATCTTGAATTGTATGTGAATCACACCCATAAAATGGAGCGTAAGACGAGAGAGAGAGAGAGAGGAAAGTGCATAACAATTGACAGTAGTTCAAGTAATTCAAATTCTTGATTAGCTCTGTTTGAGGAAATAAGTCTATATTAATAGAGGAGGGGTATCTTCCAAAGTGTAAATCACTGTAATCTGGTAGGTAGCTTAGTCCTCGACATGGTGATCCTTCGAGGATACATGGCTATTTCTCGACCCTGTATGAGGAATGTCAAAGGTGTTCGTGAGATAGCTAGTGATGTTGAATTTTTCCCTTGAGTCGGGTTATGATGAGAGGCTGATTGATGCCTCCGCTCAACTCAATAGGCTTTAGTTTTTAATTCGGAAGACCTTCAAACTCAGCTTAGGGGGGGTTGCACTTGGCCAGCTATGCCTTTCGGTATTTTGATAATCAACACTTAGCCTTCTGATGCAATTCTCTTAGTCTCCATTAATCAACCTTTGGTTTTCCACCTGTGGGCCTTTTATTTTCCGTCTGCAGTGTTGTACTTTTTTATACCTTTTATCTATTTGATTTTCTCGAAATTCATGCAGACGCATATATATATATATA
>NW_018244341.1:0-1316 GCF_001263595.1 Phalaenopsis equestris | reverse complement strand
TATATATATATATATATATATATATATTCTTGGAATTGAGTTTATAATCATTTCGTGGCTATTGTCTTGAAAAAGGCTTAGACATCTAAAACGTATGGTTTATACCATGTGAAACTTGGTCAGGCAACATTGGCCAACTCCTGCTTTAAATACATTATTCAGCCAAACTATTGACCGAATCCTTTTATCTTTGAAGCAAGATCTTGAAGAAAATCTTGCTCCTACTCAAGCGAATGAATGGAATGGACTTAAGTTTAAAGTACATATAATAGAAAAATATTGTTTCTACTGGTGATTGCTCATGTATTAGATAATTTATTACTCTACCGCCGCATATACATACATATATATATATATATGTGTATATACATGCACAATTAAAATAAGCAAACTTTTGTTCAATTTTGAGAGTTGAAGACCTAAATTCAAACAATAGAAGTTGCAATTATAATTCAGAAATTAAATATTTCAGATACATTGGAAGTCAGGGACAGGGAGTCATTACAACGGACCAAAGCATGCGCAGAACTCAAGAAAACGCGGCCGCTCGTCTTGTTTCCATGCGCGTATTTGTTTCCGACGCCACAAGATTCTAATGCGTTGCTTATTTCCCAAGCTTTTGGATTTTTGACTCCAAATTGTTAGTGATTAACAGTTGGGTTGAGAAGTACACGTTCAAGGTCCACTTTTGCTTCTGCTATTGAAGGAAAACTTTTGAGGTATTTGAATGGACTTATTTTACTTTTGGGGCATTTACATGCCTACCACCTAATTCTTATATATCTAACACTTACATTTCACTTTTTACATTAATACCATTAAAATATTTCATATCACATAAAAATATGTGTATTTGGCCTCTCTAGAATAGAGGTGGAACCAAAACGTGGAATGGGCTAGGGTAACAAAGAACAAACTGATATTTTAAGAGGGGCAAAATTGATATTTCAGAAAGGATAATTGACTAAATTGTACTCCCATATAAGTAAAAATATAAATATGAGGGGGCAATTGCCCCCCTGAACCCTACTTAGGTCCAACCCTGATCTAGAAGTGATTTGAATTTTTTGACAAGCGCCTGGTTACAAGCCAGGTTCGCGCGCTTGCTACATAGCTAGTCAAATAGAATGTAAATCATGTGTTTCTAGGTAATTATATAGCCAAATATGTATAATTTTCTTAGCCAATTTCGTGTCGTTGATATTATGTATCACCTACAAAGAATGCGTTATTGAACGAGGACAAGAATTCCTGCGGTCATTGAAGAAAATGAGAGAGAGAGTGTGTGTCTCTGTTTGTAATATAATAAAAGATTT
>NW_018244340.1:0-376 GCF_001263595.1 Phalaenopsis equestris | reverse complement strand
CTTAATTTTTGGCCTATTTTAAGTATTTAAATAATGAAAAATTTGTAAAAATCATAAAAATGATAAAACTCATGAAAATGTTCTAAATTGTTTCATAATCACTTAGGAACAATCAGAATATTTTTCCTGATTTTCTAAATAAAGATATTTATTTTCAAAGCTTAACAATAATTTTTTTTAAAAAGGCTCAAATGAGTTTTCACCAAAATAATTCCAATAAATCGAGGAAAAATAAGAAAAATATAAAATTTTCTCCTCTAAGCTCTCTGACCTTAGGGAGATTTTTCAAAAATATAAAACTTAATTTCCACGTCCTAAAATGTTTTATTTTTATTAAACATCCTAGAATTTAAAATAATTATAATAAATCACAGAG
>NW_018244339.1:417-790 GCF_001263595.1 Phalaenopsis equestris | reverse complement strand
TAAGCAATTGATGAATACCAGAGATCCAGCAGATTGAGTTCCATGGGGTATATGAAGACCCATGGACAATGTTAATAAGTTGCAAGGAGTCAGATTCTACCCTTAACTGATCTAACAGGCAAGATCTGGCTAAGGTGATGGCCCAAAATACAGCTTGACATTCTGCTTAAAGTGAGTAAAAAGCATTAACAAGAGATTGAAAATATAAGATACATTTCCCCTCATGGTTCCTGAATACCCCACCAATGCCAGCAGACTGAGATTTGTGGCTGTCATCAATGTTAATTTTGGTCCAGCCAAAATTTGGGAGGGTCCAGTAAATTGTCAAAAATTTGGTATTGTGTGGATCGAGAGAAGGACCAACATCCAACAC
>NW_018244339.1:0-297 GCF_001263595.1 Phalaenopsis equestris | reverse complement strand
CCCATGCCATAATATTGGGGATGTCCTGGAGGTTAGATCCCCTCCAATCATACCAGCTAGTATAGAAAACCTTCCATGTGAGATTCATTGTTGGGATCCTAAGTTTACCAATCACAAAAGACCAAACATCCTGTACCCAAATGCAATCAAAGAAAATATGGGTAATAGTTTCCTCATGAGACTGGCAAAAAGTGCATCTGGAGGGAACCCTAAGCCCTTTTAATTTTAAAATATCAACAGTTGGAATCAGTTTCAAGAAGAGATAAGGAATTTATTCCAGATGGTATGACCCCAGTG
>NW_018244338.1:0-5165 GCF_001263595.1 Phalaenopsis equestris | reverse complement strand
AACTTTCATAGGCCTTTAATATTATTGCTATGTAAGGTTTTGATAATCAATGAATAGTATATGTTTTCTCTTCTTGTATGATGCTTCTTCTCTTGATTTCACATCTGATTGAAATTTATGATTCAAAATAATCTTGATTTCACCTCCTAAAAACACTCATTTCAGCAACAATTTTGTTCAAATGGTCTTAGAGTTGATTATGAAATATTTTGATGGAATGCTTGAGTGGTTTGATAATTTTGGATCTGCCATAAATGATTTGATAATTTGGTTTATAACAGTTGATCTTAATCTTAATTAATTTAATAAGTAATTAAGTACACTTAAACTGAAATAAACTTTTGGTTTATTTACTTATGTTCTTAATTTTTTTTTTTGCTGAAATTGATAATTAATATTTGATTGCTTACTACTGTTCACCTACGCAAATTGTTCACGGTGGTGTTAAATGTCCTATTAATTCGCCAGTCTGCAAGATACAGAATCGATCGAATCAATTTTCTGATATTATATATGCTTTTTTTTATGAAAATGTCGATAAGCATTGACTCGATAACCGTGCAAGCACAGCTATTTATGAAGTCAGGTTCGTTTTTAATCTTGGATAAATATCATTAATTATCACGTGTAACATAGTCGGAAGCTTCAATTATTAAGATAGAAAGAGATATGGGTAAGTGGATAAACGAAAAAATAGTCTATCAGGACTTATATGTAGAGTCTAATAAAATCGCATCACGTGAAAATTATAGAAAAAAATGGCCCGGTAACACATAAAAATATTCCCTCCATGTTATTCAGGTGTTATTGTATGCTATTCAGGTGTTATTGTGTTGTGAGAATATTTCCGGTGTTATAATAACACAATAATACATTAATAACACTTGAATACTATACAATAACACCTGAATAACACACAATAACAACTGAATAATACGGAAGAAATATTCCTTTGTGTTATCAGACAAATTTTATTTTATTTTTTATCACCGCCATGTGTCGTGATTTCATTGGACTCCACACGTAACTCTACGTGCGGAGTCCTAATGCAATATTTTCTCGTGGATAAACCCATTTTTATCCATCCTAAGAAATTTGTAATAAAAAAGTTAATATTGTTTCTCTGTTTATTCTAATTTAAATATTTGCCGTTTCAAAATTTTTGACTATTTTGGTTTTGCCACTATTATATTATATCAAAGAGAACCACTGTTGACCTTAATCTTCGATAATTTATGGTAGTTCATGCTTTCAGCTGCTAAGAACACAAAAAAATTCTAAATAGCTTTTCACATTTATAACATATGAAAAATTCTAAATATCGGCCTGCTTCGACAATCTCCTTCAGCCAGCTCTGGTCTCGTCTCCAACCAACCCTGATCGCCGGCCGCCACCGCCGCCGACCATCACCTATCGACCATAATCTACCATTATCACTTGCCTTTTACTGTCGACCATCATCGATTGCCACTAGCTTCTAGCAGTGAAGTTCTTTGTGAAGTCACAATGTGCGTTGTGGAATTCCGACATACTGTGGAACACGAATCACCCTACATACGATGTAACAAAACACTCCAGATATAGTGATGCGTTCTGAAGGTGTAACAACAAACAGTCGATATGATACAACGACGAACTCCACAGATAGCATAACAATATCCCAAATACGGTGTAACGAAGCCTCCCAAAGACTACTAATGCGCACCAAATACAGTGCAATGACATATTTTGATGACAGTGAACAACATAACCCAAATACGGTGTAATGAAACCTCTCAAGGACGGTGTAACAATGCACCTCGAAGGTGATCACTTTTTTCAGAACTTCTAAACCTCCCTCATTGCAGCCCCTAACACCGACTCTCATGGCATGTGAATGTCATCACAGCTCACCACTACGGCGTACATGTCCAACTACGACTCACATGATCCACAGTCAATATAACTCTCAACTTTGGCCCTTATGATATGTGGATGCCATCGTAGCTTAACGCTCCGAGTTTTGTGACCAACTAAGGGTTACATGGCTCATAGCTCATGCAACTCTTGACTCAGACCCATGTAACCTACGAACGTCATCACAATCCCCCACTACGGCCTACGGGACCAACTATGACCTATGTCGTTCACAGTTTGTCTAGCTCTCGACTACAGCCCCTGTGACCTACATAAATCATCATAGCTCACTACTATGACTTACACGACTAACTATGACCTCCATGGTCCATAGCTTGTGCAACTCCCATCTCCGACCTTTGCAACCTACAGACCTCATCACAACTAACCAGTATGAATTATGTAACCAACTACAACCTACGGGGCTTACCGCTCTTGCAACTCCTGACTTCTGTCTCTATGACACACGTGCCTCATCGTAGCTCTCTGCTACAGCTTACATGACCAACTATGGCTTACACATCCCACAACTCACACAACCCCTAATACTTGGTCTCTACGACCTACCAACATTATCACAACTCGCCATTATGACCTATGTGATCAACTTAACCCGCATGACTCAAAACTTCTGTATCTTACCAAGTCTTCTATGGTCAATCAACATCTAGAAGCAACCCTATATGCCCCACACAACTAACTACTACCATGACTTTGAAATACAACCGATACAACAAACTGGTGCCACGACCACCTTCCGCTACATTTATGGCGGACTACTGTCTCCATAGCAATTGACTACGACCCTTGCAAATCACCGAAAACTATATTCATTATAGCTAGACTACGCTACTATTAATGAACCACTAGTGTGCATTTATAACGCTCATTTTTGTACCCCTATTTTCCCTAATTCAAGAGAATAGTATATATGTGGACTCACCATTCATAGTGTATTATTTCATATGGGCCTATGACTTGCGGTTTTTCTTCTTTTTTTTAGGGTTTCTTATGTAGAAATTGAGGTATTTGCTTTTGCATAATTATCTTTAATTACCTGAGTGTGTGCTGAATTTTCATTCAACCATAAGATGCTAATTCATTACCATACCACCACGGACATTTCGGCACACATCACAACTCTTTTTTGACTGAAATACCGACAAGTAATTGATGAATTCTCTGAAAATAATTATCAACTAATTATTATGGAATAATCCATCAGAAATAAAGATGGTCCTTTGACGTAAGAATATGGCTAATCCAATTTCAGAACAAAAGCAAAATTTTCTAATATCTTCATAAAAAGTCATTAGTCTTGGAATTTGAAACTGTAATCTATAAAAAAAATTATATTAATCTAACAATTTGAAAAATAATCACATGTCTTCTTTACTCCAAATCTCCAACAACCTTAGCTACTTGACTTTGTCAATTTATGCGGCATATGTATATAGTAATAGTTCTCCGTCAACAGACTGCATCATATTGAAATATTCACATGTAAATATTTTCTTAATTTATTATTTTGCACGTTTTTGGTAATTAAAATTGAGTTGTTTTATTAACCGTTGACAGTCCACAAAACAACTTTGACAATTTAAGGTGTGAAGATCATTCCGTTCTATCACGTCAGTTGTCCGAATGCAATATTTTTTTCTACTGAACCGGGCGCCGCTATCCAAGTGGCAATCGCGTGTGGAATCTATATTATTTGCAGTTCTTTCAGGACAATGTATACGCAACACTCAAATCCTATGTATTTACCTATCCAACCTCTAAAGTCTTACTTCTAATGTATGTAGGCAATCGGTTTCCATGCCTTGTTCATTTTCTTCCTTTGTTGTGGATTTTAGTCTTTGTCTTACTTCTAATGCATGTAGGCAATCGGTTTCCATGCCTTGTTCATTTTCTTCCTTTGTTGTGGATTTTAGTCTTTGCCAGTTGCCCTATGTTTACTTTTCATATTCTGCTTTTGTTTTCTAGTAAATAAAAATCAGTTTTTTCTTTTTTTTTGGGGGCAATTTACATGTGCAACACTCAAATCCTATGTATTTACATATCCAACATCTAAAGTCTTACCTCTAATGCGTGCAGGCAATCAGTTTCCGTGCCTTGTTGATTTTCTTCCTTTTGTCTGTTGTGGATTTTAGTGATTACCAAATGACCTAAGTTTACTCTTCATATTCTGCTTTTGTTTTCTTGTAAATAAGAAGTAAATTTGAGCAACTTGTCTATTTAGCAAAATGGGAAAGAACTCAGAGCTGCAATGCAATGTAAAATGGTTCATGTTTTTGCTGCAAAGCGAAATTCTAGTTTATGGATGTTAATGCAACAAGAGAGTTTTCTCAATTTGTGTTTTTGATTTCACAACATTCAATGAAAGGGTAGAATCTAGCGTTGCTGATTAAAATCTGATATAAAAGAAGCCTTTGCGTGAAAAGGAGATTTATGTTGATGTCATTTTCATTTCTTTGTTTGAGTTCTTACTTGAACGAATAAGTTGATTTTTTTTTTTCTGAATTTGCTAAACCATTTCTTTTTTTACAGGGAAATCTTCATTTGTCATTCGAGATCGTGGAAAGCAAATAGGTAATAGCAAATAGCATGTGAGAAACATTGGATTTGAATTGTCAGGCATTCAACCTACTTTAGTTGATTGAACAATTTAAAACAAGTTCTTGCTCTTCAAAGTGAATCAGCAAAAGCGAAATACACCTTTTCAAGTCCAAGCTTAAGAAATTCGCATAGAAAATGTAACAAAGTGAATCAGCAAAAGCGAAATACACCTTTTCAAGTCAGTATAAAAACTTTAACCTATGTGTGACATCAGGTTAGAACAAAATAACTGTGGTTATAGTTGTGTGTAAATGAGTAGAATCAAAAGTAATCATCTAACTTCAAAGTTTCCCCATTAGCCATCTATACATAGAGTTCAAATAACAAAAGATTAATGGGGCAAAGGAAAAATCAGTATGAATGACCAGCCATCTCTTCCCAAAAGTAAACGGGCATAAATTCTTTTATGTGAATACTAAAACTGATAAAATAAAATACAATTCATTCCTCCACTGCCTAGAAACCAATTTTTCCTAAAAAATCATCCTATGTATAAATCCAACAGAAAACTACCACCAAAGCCACCTTCAAATAACTCCATAATAAAAAAATTGACCCGAGTTAGGTCGTTCAATATAAATAAATACCCATATTCAAACAACTTCTTCCTCCCCACAAAATCATGATTTTCACAATCTAAAACACAACAG
>NW_018244337.1:2615-3157 GCF_001263595.1 Phalaenopsis equestris | reverse complement strand
CCTATGTGGCTACATAGATTCATCGAAGATTTCTCTTTTCAAACAATTTTCTTCCTACTTATTTCTAATAAATTAAGGGGGTTTGCATTCACTATGCTGAATTTGCATTTTGAATGTGCCAAATACAATTTATATTTTTTAGATTTACAGGAATACATATCTGGTATCTATATCTTTGCATTTTTTTATATATATTTAAAATTGATTTTTTTAAAATTCAAAAATGCTTTAGAATTGAGAAATTTTTTTAAAATTCAAAAATGTTTTTTTTAAAGATTTATGTAATTACATATGATATAATTATATATGATATAAGTCAAGATAGCACAAATTTATTGAATTTACATTAAAATGTATATAATTAAACATTTTAATTACAGACAAAAGCAAACAAATATTACCAAATGGACCTCAAAGCTGTTGATAAAATATAAAAATATTTAATTATTGTCTTTTTTTGAAAAAAATTATTCCATACGGACACCACATGCAGAGATGCATAACAATGTGTCTTAAACTTGGACTCTGTTTGGCGCAGCCGG
>NW_018244337.1:0-2574 GCF_001263595.1 Phalaenopsis equestris | reverse complement strand
ATGCTGAACCTACGTATTTACACGTGTTATGACCAAACTATCGAGAAATTTGATAGAAGTGAAATATACGGGTTGAGATTTTGCCATGAATTTTGCTATTTTAGCAAGAATTAGCAAAATTGGTGAAAGAGGATGGTTGATTTGTAAATTGCAAGTTTTCGGGTGGTCTATACGTAATTACACCTATTATTATTATTATTTATGAATCATGTCACTCAATAATAAACTGATGTTTTCCTAGCAATTATTCCACTATTACAGCCAAATTTTAATAATCAATGATTTCATAATTTTTTTTAATAATAATAATAATAATAGGTGCCATATTTATTCAAATGAAGAAGGGAGATTCGCATCGTCGAAACTCTAATAATTCGTCAATAATTTTTATTAATAAGTTAATTTAATACTAAATTACTTCACTATTCCTACTAAATTGAGTGGTATCTAATTTGAATGTAAAGCCCTAAACCCTATAGATTTGTAATCATTTTATATATATTGACCACATAAACTTGTGTGTACATATGTACATAGCCACATAGGAGCATTTGTGTGCATACCACCAAATTCTCATTACTTGCATATTTATATGTAAACCTAATAACTATATGGCATACATAAATACCACACAATTCCTATGTATTTATATATCTAAACTCAATACTTGCATATTCAACCATAAACCATTAATTATGGAACCTTAAACCATTAATTATGATTCATTAAAATCACTTAATTTAATTCTATTCAAATATAATATATTAATTTCAACTTTCCAAGCTCATGATTCTCCTCAACCTCCAACAGCTGGGCATGGCGAGCGCACTGGAAACTCTATGCGGGCAGGCCTTCGGAGCCAAGAAATACCACATGCTCGGGACCTACATGCAACGTTCGTGGATCGTATTATTCGCATGCGCCACCCTCCTCCTCCCCATGTACTTCTACGCCTCCCCTCTCAGCCAGCTCCCGCCGGAGCTCGCGGCGGCAGCCGGAAAACTCTCCGTCTGGTTCATCCCCGTTCACTATTCCTTCGTCTTCATCCTCCCGCTGCAGAGGTTCTTACAGTGCCAGCTGAGGAACGCGGTCCACGCCGTCGTTTCGGCTGTGGTGGTGGTCGTTCATCTGATTGCCACGTGGCTTTTTGTGTACCGTTGCGGATATGGGCTGTTTGGTGCGGCGATGATTTTGAATTTCTCGTGGTGGTTGGGGGTGGTGCTGCTCATGGGATTCGTGATTTGCGGTGGGTGCGGGGAGACTTGGATGGGGTTTTCTATGCGGGCTTTTGATGGCCTGTGGGAGTTCTTGAAGCTTTCCGCGGCTTCAGGAGTTATGCTATGGTATGGTATATTGGTAATATATATTTATTTAGTGTCCTTTACATACATACATATATATATATATATATCATATTAGATTTGTTAATGGATATAATGGATTTAGTTTGGATCGAAATCAGCTCATGGGTTTGATTTTGGGCCAGTTTGATTGGCTGAAAATTTGAATATAGCTTGATCCTGCTTGAAATTGAAACTAGTTGGCTCAAAGTTGAGTTATTTGGATCCATTTCAGCTCGAAATCGGCTCGATCTGGCTCGAAATCAAAGTAAGATGGTTCAAATTGAGTTATTTGGATCCGTTTCAGCTGAAAATCGACTCGTAAGCTGCCATATTTGATTTTTGTAATATTATATATAATTTTTGTAAATTCGGGCCAATCTCGAGCTAGTTTGAGTTGATCCGTGTATGGCTCGAAAAAAATCGATTCAAAATTAAAGCTCATAGCTCGGCTCCTTTATTTCGATCCGAGCAAAAATTTGAATCAATTTTCAAACGATTAAAAGATCTTCGAGCCAAATTCACAGCCCTATTTCATATCTTATCAATAGTATCATCCTTTTAACTTCTTAAAACTGAAATACACTTTTCCTTGTATTGGTGAAATGATATATTTGTAAAAATTGGAGTTTAGTGGTATGTATGCAAATCTTTTATTATAAAATTGAGCTAATCATATGTTACATAGATCATTTTATGCAATTTGTTTAATTGTTGATGCAGCTTGGAGAACTGGTACTATAGAATACTGATAGTGCTTGCTGGAAACATAAAGAATGCTGCAATTGCAGTGGATGCCCTCTCCATATGGTGACCCATTTCTCTATATCTATCTTATTTTTACAATGTATAACATATTAACAGAATGTTTTGTTCATAAAATTCATTTCTGATGTGCAGCATCAGTATTAATGGGTGGGAGTTGATGATTCCTCTTGCATTCTTCGCTGCAACCGGGTAAGCCTTACAACGAGTTTTAAACGACTGCAATTGTTAGCGCTGCAAAGGCTTTTAGTGCCAATTTTCAAATTATGGGGGAAGGTTTTCAGCCGCAATGACATTTGCAGTTTTATCTATATATGGACTTGAATTATTTGACTTAACATATACAACATTGAGACAGTTTTAACATTGAGGCAATGACATACATACCATACAACATCCACATGTTTACATATCTAATACTTGAACTTTACTCTTTACATTTATGTCGCTCAAATCTTTCTTTTTACGA
>NW_018244336.1:0-300 GCF_001263595.1 Phalaenopsis equestris | reverse complement strand
TATATATTATTTTTTAAAATTAAAATAATAATATTTTTAAGTGATACAAAATTTTGATTAGCGCTGTCGGGCTGGGCTCATGTTCGGCTCATTTGAAATTGCTCGTGTTCGAAACCGACTCGTGAACAGTGTGTTCGTGTTCGGCTCGCGATTTAAATATTTGTGTTCGTGTTCGGCTCAAAATTAGCTCATTAAAATTAAGTTGAAAAAATATATGTAGAGTGATAGATTCGAACCTAGACTAAATGTATGCAAAGCAATGCACATAACCACATTACCACACGAGCAGTTATGATTTAA
>NW_018244335.1:0-1800 GCF_001263595.1 Phalaenopsis equestris | reverse complement strand
AACATAATTCAAATATGGAGCTTTATTAAAAATTTGAAAATAATTGCTCCGCTATTAGATTCACAATACTCCTAGCAAATAGAACACGGTCACTTATAAAGTTTAAAATCATAATACTTTTACATATACTTTAAGTTCCAAACAAATTCAAGAATTAAAAAAAATTGTGGTTATTTCCTAAAATGAGAAATCTTATAATGCGAGTCTACTCTTAAGACTTGGATGAGTTCTACTTGAGCTATCCTTAGAAATTTGAAGTTGAACTGTTGAGAATCTAAGTTCACTAATCTTTATTTTTCTTTCTCTATTTATTTCATTGCTGCTATGTTTTCTGACAAGTGCTAAAAAATAAAAAACTTAAAAAATAAAATAAAAGGGCATAAAGCGTAAAATAAAAAAATTGGTATCAAGTCTTTTTGGCTCCTTTTTTTATGTGTTGTTTGATTTACATGTGTGTAAGTTTATTGACTTGTTTGGGTCATTGTGATAGCACGTTTGTTGAGTCTGTTTTATAAATAGTTAATAAAATGAAAAATATATCTAGAACGCCTTGGTGAACATAGCATGTAAAACGAACAACAAATAGTTAAAAAAAAACCTACTTATATAAGGATGCATCAAATCCTTAAGAAAGAAAAATTCAACAAGAACATTTTATTTTCTTACTTGTGATACAAATAAAAATAGATAAAAATATACTAAAAATATAATAAAACATATTATAGAGTCTAACAGAGACATTTTATAAACTGGTATGAAAAAAAAATAATAAAAATTGTAGAATAAATTGAGCATCAAATTAATTTCAAAACTTCAAAAAAACTAGTACACATAAAATAAACATACAAGACAAACCATATCCCAAAATCAAGCCCCAAGAAGTGCACCGGTATACAACAATAGTAGTCATTATAGGTCTTGCATGTAAGGTCTTGGCATTCCTACTAAAATATTACAATTCAGTACACAACTAAACGATAAATATCTTATCTAATTATAGAGAAACATGTCAATATCTGATTTGTTCTCTCAGAAGATATGAGAGTTAGCTCTATTCTATTTAAAGATTTATAACTCATCTCTATTTTGAGGCTTTAACTTTTTTTTTTTAATGGGCTTATCAATAAGGTTTCACCAAATTTAATCAAGAATAAAATTAAATGTTTTAAATTGCTAGAAAGTGCATTTGTTTCCTTTGTAAAACTCATAAAGGAAATCATAACCCTATCTTCTTTGCTTACAATTATGCAATAGAGTTGAATGGAATATCTATTCTATTGGGAGAACCAATCTATTTAAAATAATAACACAACGAATATAAAAAATAAGCTTAAATCATTCACACATGTCAACTAAAAGGTTGCGTCTTCTAATTATCTCCACTCCAGTGCCCTCTTTCTTGTAGAATTAGAATTGTAGATTTATTATAAGGAAGATGATTTCATAATCATCTTTTTTTTAAATTAAAAAAACTCTTATGATTTTTAAAATAGAAAAAAAATGAAGAGAAATGATCATTTATTCATCAATGATATGCACCAACTTTTTGATATTTGGGGTTCTATTAAGTTGAATGCTTCTCAATTTTAATTGTAATGTTCAGTGGCTATTTGTGGGTCAAGAGTTGTTGATATGCCGTTATTCCCTTCTTGTGAGGCCTCTATCTATGATATTATTTTGAGTTTCTCTCCCATTTGCTTGTTGAATTGGTCATCTTCATTTTTTTTTTGTTCTCTTTTACTCAAGACCTATTTCAATAATTTTGTTTGTTATGTGCTTAAGACAAATGAAGCTTACTCA
>NW_018244334.1:0-240 GCF_001263595.1 Phalaenopsis equestris | reverse complement strand
ACAAATGAAGTAGGAAGGAGACTCCTTATAGACGAAGATGACAAATAACAACATCCATAATGGTATATCAAAACAGGCATTGACCATTGTTGGGTTGAGTAAGCTTCATTTGTCTTAAGCACATAACAAAACAAAATTATTGAAATGGGTCTCGAGTAAAAGAGAACCAAAAAAAATGAAGACGGCCAATTCAACAAGCAAATGAGAGAGAAACTCAAAATAATATCATAGATAGAGGCC
>NW_018244333.1:0-812 GCF_001263595.1 Phalaenopsis equestris | reverse complement strand
ACAGATCCCTATCTCATGTCAATTGAGATTTCCTTTCTCTCACTCTCGTTTTGACGGGCTTCAATTTTTGTGAGTTTCTTCTTTCCAATAGTAGTTGGAGGTACCGATTTAGTGTCGGAAGTATCATAATTGATTTGCAAGCTTCTAAAAATGTTTCAACTCAAAATTAGTGAGGAGAAGTAAGGTTTGAGATGACAAGAAGAAGAGTGAATTAGGTGGCTTTGGAAGGGCGATTTATGCTGAAAAACCCATTTGAGATATGTTTTGGGCGAATAAGTTATGTTTTGGGTTAAATCATGTCATGACCCTGAATTTTATGAATTTATTCGATGTCTTCATTTCCTAGGTTGTGTATATGAGGCGACAAGCTTGAGACGAGTGTGTGAGCACTCGTCGTAAGGGCTATTTTGTCATATTAGGTAAAATAATCTTGTGCTAATTTAAGAAAAAAGTCTTCTATATGTTTTCATATGATTTCACATTTGACACAGATGCATTTAAAAATTTTTACATACTGTAGAAGAGTACCTGCTTGGAAATTTATGAATGCAAGTTAACATCTTTTACTATGCATGTAATTATATGTCATGTTGTGATGCACTACATAAATTGATTTATGATCATACATGTATATATATTGTTCATGAATGTATGCTACATGTATTATGCTTTAATAAATGTCACGAGTAATGTTATTGGTATATTATTACATCAGTGCTTGCAAGTACAATATATATGTATATGTATATATATATATATATGTAATATTCCCGACTTCTAATATTTATATGAGGACAAAACTTTGAGAACTA
>NW_018244332.1:0-1324 GCF_001263595.1 Phalaenopsis equestris | reverse complement strand
CGAAGTGGGCCCAGAAACGGGCTGCTGCGCGGTCGTGGGGGGAGTTGGGGAGGAGTTGCGGAGCAGGGGAGGGGAAGAAGTCGTCGAGAAAATGGAGGATGATGAGGGATTCGCAGATGGGGCGGCCGGCGGCGAGGAGGACTGGTACTTTCTGGTAAATGGGGTTGTGGAGAAGAAGAGCAGGGGATTTATGGGCAAGATCTTCTTCGATGTAGTTAAAGGTGAGATTTTTAAGCTTGAGGGCGAGCTGGATGCGGTGGGTGTAGGAGCTTGCCCAGGAGCCGAAGAGAGTCAGGGAGGAAGAATAAGAGTTCTCCGCCATTGATGAAGGAGAAGAAGGGTTTTGCTTGGGTTCTGCCATGGAAAGGGATGAGCTTTAAGGGGTGGGGGAGGAGGGTGGGTTATATAGGAGAGAGATTTGGGGATTACGAGGAGGAGGGGGATGAGGAGGTAATGGGTCTTAAGGTGGTGCAGCAGAGGGAGATGGGGGTGAGGACAGGGAAAGCTTGTCGGTCAAGTTCTACAAGCTGTCATAGCTTACTTCTTGTCGAGTAACAGTTGACTTGCTTGTAAAAGGTAAACATTCTTAACTTTTTATTTATTTATTTATTTAATTTTTTTATTTGTAATAAAATTATTTAGATGAATTTATGCATATATCATTGATATTTATATAGCTAATATTGATCATTTTTTTTTAATATTTATTTATATAACTTCTATATCTCTTTAAATATTTAAACAAAATAAGTCAAATTAATCTTGACTGAAATATTTTTTCATGCATGATTATATATTATGTTTATATATATATATATATATATATATGATATATTAGTTTTTTTATGAAAAAATACTAATAAGGATCCACTAGGTAAAAATGTGGCTATCAATGGAAAGTGCATAAGTGCATATGATAGTTTAGGACGATTTGATCAGAATAGGAAGTTATCGAAGATGTTGGAGAGAGCATCGAGATAAAACAACATTAAAAGGGTGATTATCTAGCTATATAGATTTGACGTGTTAACCGCACCTCTAGTAAAAACCATCAAACAAAAACCGCCTCATATGAAAAGTAGAAAAACCTCCTATGCCTTTATCCAGCCAGAAGGATGTGCTCCAGACTCCGCTCAAAGGTACATCCCAAACGCAAACAAAGGAAACCCTGCTACATAATAAAAAAAGCTCCCAGTTAATCAATCGAAGATTGTGCCACCAAACTTCATGGAGTGGTAACACGCTCCTCCACAACACTGTAATTCTTCAGGCATATCTGTATAATAGAAGTAATACATACATACATACATACATACATACATAC
>NW_018244331.1:0-354 GCF_001263595.1 Phalaenopsis equestris | reverse complement strand
CAAATCAGAAAAGGAAGAGCTTCCGATTTTCTTTGCTGTTGGAGGGGATTTTCCTTTGCTGGAGGTAGCTAAATATTCCTCCAATTTTATTTCCTTTGCTGGAGTCGGCGAAATATTCCTCTGATTTTATTCCTTTCTAGAGGCGTAGGAAATAGAAGAAAATCTAGAGATATTTCCTAGCAGGATCTTGATATTTCAGGACGCGGAAAAGGCAAGGAATAGGGAAGGATATTGATGAAATTTTGTAGAAGAGTTCGTTGCATGATTAATTTTCAGATGACAATTTTTGGTGTGAAATTCGGGGTGGTAAAGTTCGATAGAACTGGTAACTTTGGATTGTGACAAACAAGGGTA
>NW_018244330.1:0-1639 GCF_001263595.1 Phalaenopsis equestris | reverse complement strand
AGAATGAGGACAGTAAGTGATGAAAGCATTCAAGAGAAGAAAACAAGTAGTTAAGGATGTCCGGGTCGTCGGTTGAGCCCTTTCGAATATAAATATGTCATCTTAGTGCATCGATAATAGCCGCACAAAAGCAAAATAACAAAAAATAAAACAACCAAAAGTCAAATTGTGCTGCATAGAGTGGTTAATCAAGATAAATCAAGGCGAAAAATTTCTTATAGCAAAAAAGAGAGGTGTTAACGTTTGTAAGATTTAGTAATGTTAGCAGAATTTCCATGCTTGAATTTTCACTTCCTGCTCTCTTGTTCGATGGACCCAATGAATATGTTGTATGAGTAACTCAATGGGTAACTTACTGGAAGTGGAGTCCCTAGAAATCTTTCACTTGCTTTCCATCAAGATATATTGAGCAGTGTTATGCACATTAAGTAGAATCATTTGTAGGCTTTAGTACACCAATTATCATAGTAAGGATTTAAAATATATTTGTACCCACTGGAAAAAGTTTCCATATGGAATGCAAGCCATAGGACATTGAACAAATAAATGAGTATGAGATTCCAAATAACATTTACATAGAACATAGTTTTGATTTATAGAAAGAAGCCTCTCTTTAATAGGGATATCACTAGATTTTCTAGTCGACAATAATGATTTTACAAGCAAACACAACAAATTTAATTGAGTAACCGATAAAACATTCATGGTTATGCCAATTAACTACATGAAATGAATCAAAATAAAAATTGTAGATTTGATTGTGTGCATATGACTTAATACCCCTTCAAAAACAACTATGATTGTCATCCCTAAAGGTGATGTTAAAAATCAATTACATCAAATTTACATAACTAACACAGTCGTATACACATTCATCCCACATTTCCAATTCAGATTATTTGTTGTGCTTCTGTAGAAAACAAGCACTAATCAACTATCTGCCTGTATTTGATAATTCACAATAATGGTTTTTTTAATAAGGATTAAAATACATCTGGAAAAATGAGAATTTTAACTCTATTTGCTTATAATATGTGATGTATTAAGTTTATTAGGGCATTTACATACATACCACTCAATTTTTATATATTAAGTTAATGTGTATTTAACATCAAAACATTACTTTTTATATCTATGGCACCAAAATCATTCATATCACATGAAAACTATCACCATTTTAACTTTTAAGCTGTGAAGTACACCTTTCCATGCATGGGTAAGGTGGGATGTATGTAAAAATTAAAGTTTAGGTGTTACATATGTAAGTACATAGGAATTGAGTGGTATGTGTATAAATCTTCCAAGATTGTTTATAGACATTAAAAAGAATATAAAAGAAATACAAACTATCCTTCATAATGATGAATCCTTGCAAATTCAAGAGACAATGGATGTTTTGAGTGGAGTCAATGAAATCGTCCAAAATGATGAGATTTAGTAAACATGTCAAATGAGTGCTTATGAGCACCAATAGTTTGATGAAAAAAGGAATAGCGTGTAAGTTTTTTGTAAATAAATTGTTCTTGTTCTTGTTCGTTGGGATTTCAATGCGTTGATGTTTCTCCTATATATTCCGCAGGGAAATGTCGGGACCGAAGTTGATCTTCTCTTTTAAATATGGCTTGAATCTCGCACTGGA
>NW_018244329.1:46362-48259 GCF_001263595.1 Phalaenopsis equestris | reverse complement strand
AGTTTGACTTCATCTTTTTTTTCAAAACTAAAATTAAGAAAAAAAAACGCCCTTCCGAAGCGGGCAACGGGATTTCAATTCCGATGACCGACAGTTTCTTACGGGCAAACCACACACCAAAAATAGTGCCGACAAGGAGGCATCTCTTGGAGAAATATATTGAATCAAGACATGTTTTGAAGAGATATTAAGACACCTTTTGGAGATTTATAAAAGAATGAAGATTGAGTCTTTGAAAGTGTGCTTAAAAATAGAATGTTTTGAAAGTTCTTGAAATGAAAGTTCTTGAATTTAGGAGTTAGTTCGGAGAGATTTTCAGGCACCACATTTATTTTATCCTTTTTATTTTAGTTCTTATATTGAGAGTGTTGTAAAAGAGAAGAGATTCAAAGGAACTTCAAGAGTTTGGTGGAGGACTTGAGAAAAGTTTTTATCTTTTGTTTTAGACTACTTTTGGTTTTAATTTAAAGTTGTTGTTGGTTTAACAATGATTTCTACTTTTAAACTAAAGTATGGTTTTATTTTCTCCATGAATTCTGAGTAGTTTTCCTTATCTTTTTTGTTAAGAAGTGAAGTAATTAAGTGTTGGATGGAAGTTGTGGAGAGTATTGATCTTTAATGTTGGAAGAAATTATGATGATTTAAATCCATGCACTTCATTTACTTCTTTATTTAGCCAATCCAGATGTTCAAATTTGTTGTGAGAACATGTAAGAATCGGGGCTGGTACGTATGTTACCTCCTCCGAGGTATTCCCGATAATCCGATAGAGTCGTTTTAATTTTGGTTGCAATTTTGTTTTGTGATGTTTGTGAATAACTTTTGAGTTGTCTTAGAGTTAGAGGACTTTAAAGTGACAGGTTATAGCCTCTAACTTGGTTTATTATTTTAGGTTATGATACAAGAATGTTAGCCCCCAGGGGGAGGGAATTGAAGGAACTCTAGAGTGAGAGCTACTATCTTCCCTGCCTAGCTGGTCTTCAGAACTATTCAAACTTTAAATTAACCAATGTTATTTATAGCATCTCTAGTAAGGATAAAGAATATTAATGCTTTTATTTGGCACAATACAAATTGCATACTTCCAGAATAGAATTCCTATTACTTATTATTGATTCATGATAAGAAAAAAGATATTTTTCATCTTTAGTGCTTTTCTTCCAAAAATACTCTAGTTATATTAAGTTGTTACTCTTTTGTCAAAATATCAAAAATACCAAAAATATTTGAATTTTTATTGCTGCAAAACATATTAAGTTTAAGTAATTGTCTTTTTTTTAAAATAGAAAGTTTTCTAAAAGTGCATATTGTATAAATTCCTTGTGGGTTCGATACTCAGGTCTTAATCAAAATGTTCTATATTACTTGATAATGATACATATACTTGCGTAGTATCTCAATATATATAAATTAAAAGTTAAATTCTTATTTTTCTTCAAGATCAAGTTTTTAGGTTTTGTTACAAATTAAGGAAATATAAGTGAAAAATATAATCAATATTATTGTTATAGAGTTGCATATAAGCAGTAAGTCGGGATCAGATACCCTATCCTCGGGATGATTAAAAGTCAAAGTTTACCGAGTAATGAGGTAATTTTAATTTGACCTGGGATGATTAGTAGAGCAACATGATAAGTTCTAAAAGAACTGAAATATTTCAAGGGATCTTTAAAGAAGTTCAGGTTCATTCCTAGAACACTTTATATACTCTTGAATATTTTGAAGGACAAATTGAACTTACTATATCTTGTTCTAAAATCATCCAATAAGATCTTTCGTGATTTAACAAGTCATACTTGAGGTTTTTTAGTTATACCTTCAACTGCTTAAAACTTGCATATCTTAATTTGTCCCCTACAAAAATAAATAATTGTTGCAAAAGACTAGCATTTCAGCT
>NW_018244329.1:38851-46352 GCF_001263595.1 Phalaenopsis equestris | reverse complement strand
TGCCGAGAAGATGACATATACGTTTTTATAGTGTTATTTAATTCATATCATTTTACTTTCTGCAAATATTGTAAATTGCTTGGGTGAGTACCTTACTTTTCTTGCAAAATCAAAACAACTTTTTAGAAAATTAATTAACATTTTCAAAAACAAACATTTAATTGTTTAAAATGTAACCATAAATCCTTTGAAATTTCACTAAATTGAAAATGTTCTTTTGAATTTACGAGAGTCCCTCGGAGGAGGTAACCCACGATTGCTAATGAGATCTCCCAGGTTTAAATGGGTTTCATAACCCATTTAAGCTAAGTAAATTCAGAAGAAAATAGTGATACTGAAATGAAGGAACCGTGGGATCCTAACCGGTGTCGTTCTAATCAACATTAACACCCGCCATAATAACGATAACCTTGGGAAACATTTGATTTGACATCAGAACTTGACACAATAGAAAACTTGGCCTCTAAACATGATAATTCTCTCAATATTTACAATTTGGCACTTCTAAACTTAAATTTGCTATGATGAGGAGCTTGGAGCTAGCATTGTGGGTAACAGGACCATCTTCAATAGCAAAACATGTCTACATCAGCTCAACCATTTCTTAGAATTAAATAATCGAGCAGTAGGATTTTGAGGTTGTCTGTCTAGTGCGGCACAAATCCTTAAGTTTTTCTTAGGCTTTTGATTAGCTATGATATACAACATAAGCCCTAACCTATTTTAGGATCTAGAGTTTGTCATTCGTTATGACCTAAATCTTCACATCTTTCAAGCTATTTGTGTGATCGATTCACATGAATTTAAGCCTTAATTAATAAAATTGGCAGGATGAAACATTTAAATATTTCTCCTCTAAATTAAAGTCAAACAGTAGGATAGTTTGGGAAGTCACCGAGGTTCTCCTCAGGATAAGTGATATCCCCTAGTTCTGCTATCTTTGGATTACCAAAAATAAAATGTTCCAACTTTGATTCATTCCCCTTTCACACCTCTTTGTCCGATCTCTTTGAAAAGTTCTATTCTTTTGAAACTTCTTGAAGACAATATCCTCTAATTTTTATCTAGAGTTTTCTTAGGTAACTTCGGTTATCTAAGATGTAGTTAACTATAAGGGATTGCCTTTCGAGGAAACTTTAACTAACCCAACTTAATATAAACCCTATTTAATTTGTCATAAAAAGTATGGGAACTTGTTGGTTTATAACAAAATTGTTTCGCAAACCAAACAAATGTCATAATTTTTTTAGTTTATTTGATTGAGCCTCATTATCAAGTTAGGTGTCCATTTTTCAAGATAGATGCATAGCTTGAAGTGCAGTGCTCTTTCATCTAAACTTTGAAAGATATGGTATCAGTTTGATTTTATATTTTTATAAAACTGAATAAAATGTCCCTTCGAAGCAGGTGTCGGGATTTCCATTCCGGCTACCGACAGCTTCCACGAGACGAGTCTCCCTAAAAATAGTGTCGACATATAAATTGGATTTAATTGATTTTAAGCTAAATTTAGGTCTTAATTTAAATTTGTTAAAATTTATGTTAAATTAATTTTACATTTATAATAAATCAATTTTTAATTTGAACTTAGAATTAATTAAGTTGAGTTTTAAATTTGAATTTAGTTTTAGTTTATGTTTTAGGATTAAATTGAGGTTTAGTTTTGATTAGAACTAAACAACATCATATTACCTTTAAGTTAAGTTATTTTTATTGATAAATTTTATTAGATTTAAGGTTTACTTAAAATACATTGAATTGAGTTTGGCTTAGTTAGATTAAATTTTGATTAGGTGTAACTTTGGTTACTTTTAGTCCTATTTAATTCAAATTAGTCTAATTTTAGGCTAAATTTAATTTTAATTATTTTTAGCCAAGCAAATTTTGTCAAGCCACCCAAGCTTTGAGCCAAACCAAACTCAACTAGAGCATGGATTCTCAAAATTCAAAAGTTGAAATTCCACCACGCTCTTGACTGCACTAGGTGAATTAGGGTATTATGGAGCAAACCTGGGAGTGGAGATACAGGACTGGGCCAACTATACCAGGACCATCCAACCACTTAGGGGCACTAGGAAAGAGATATAGTCTTAGTAAGGAGAAACCAAGGGCCAAATACGGTTGAGTTAACCAAAAGTGAGGTTAACATACACATAACAATAGACATCCTAAGAAACTATTGAGAACATAGTAAAAAAAACAATAACACTTATTTTCAAAGCAACCCAACATACCCAAAAAATATTTGTTTAACCACTTTTTAACAATTATATTATTAGAACTAAATGTACATCTAAGGATATGTGATTACATAATTAATAAAAATGGGAAAAGGGTATCAAGAGCATATTTGGTGTCACAATTATAAGATTAGATGCATAGGCACTGAGTTTGGAATCTTAGAATTAGGACAAATGCCTGAGCACGAAGCTTTTCATATACCAATTCTAATGAAATTTTGTCTTGGTGCTAAGAACAAAGCTTTTGAGCCTAAAAATGTGAGTATTTGGATGGAGTAAATGCTCTTTCTTCACATATTCTAACTCAAAATTTAACAAATATAATAATTCCTTACATCAACCAAACATTTTTATTAAACATTGGATTTCTTAAATTTAAGTAAAAATTATATAAATAAATAATGATCTAGCTAGAAAAAGTGCTACCATAATGTGTCCATTAAAACACCCACACAAATCTTTAAATGTCTTTGAGCAAAATAAAATAATAAAACAAAAGTTTAGAAAATACAATCATAAATTATGATGTGCGCACTATCGTGCATTAATTTAGTAAAAATGTATCGAATATTAAGTAAAACTATTTCTCACACTAACATTGGAATTAACAAAACAAAAAAAAAAAAACCAAATATAAAAATTGTTGAATTTAGATGTTATAACAAGTTTTATTCCCTTGTGTATTAGCATACTGATATGTCTCTCTCAGTATCACCACAGGTTTGCATTGATAGCGGAATCACATAACTCGTCTATTATTTAAATTTCATAGAGTCAAAGTTACCAAAACATATTTATTTATTATGCAATGCACTTACACATTAGGATTTCATTTTCCCACCATATTGGGTAAATAATAACTCTCATACTTCTTTGGTAGATGGTGACTCCTTTCACTTTGTTATTGAATGCCTGATATGCCAGCCCATAGTATATTTCTTTGCTTGAGGTATTGCTACCCATTATTCTTATGCTTGATGACTACACAAATAAATATCGACTTACAAATAAATTTTGATAGTATATAAATAAGTAAATCATTATCGTCTATGCATCATAAGTATATCTGCTATGCAATTTTTAATATAATGCAGGCCTATTAAGATGCAAATTAATCAGACTGAGCTACAACACAATCGCACAATAATTCGATTATGAACACATGAAAGCTCCAAAATAATTAAATGGTAATTATTCCCAAGATTTGATCAAGTTATGCATAAAATTTGGTGCAATGAAAAAGGAAAGACAATTTCTATTGAAATCAGACTAACACGTGACAAAGCATGCAAATTTTCCCCTTAACTCCACGAAATTTAAAAGAAAATCAACTAAAACAAATCAACGTATTAGTGAGTATAAACGATAAAAAGTTGGCAATGAAGAGGAGACTTTAAAGAAGAATTTACATACATAACACTCAATTCTTATGTATTCAGTTGTCACATCCAAATTTTAATTTTTGCATCCCTATCTATGTAAATAATGTAATCCATTTTTTCCTACAACTTTTGTATACAAAAAAAATGTCTTTAGCTCGTAAAAATCAAATTATGAGTGAAATTAGTAATTGCATCAGAATTGGTGTTATGTATGCAAATTTCTGAACTTTAAAAGCTTTTCTAACCTCATCTTCTTAAGCAAAATAAATAATAATAAAAATAATGAAAAGTAGGGGGAAAACCATTATTCAATTAAGAAAAATGAACTTTCCCCAATGAATAAAGTAAACCCGAACCCTTCAGAAATATTAAAAAGAAAATTGAAACAAATGCATTAAAATTAATCTATTTACCAAAAGAAAGAGTGCGTGGTTTTAAGCAATTTAAATATTCAGCTGTCAGCCGGCCGAAATGTTCCCCGACAAATAATAATTGGTAATGGTGATCCACTTATCCAACTCGAGCCTTAATGAAAGGTACATGAATCGTGAGTAATGAAAATAACAATATATTTAATGGAAGGACGCCAATGCTTCGATAATTACTTCCTAACCGACTCTAGCCGAAAATTTTGTCCGGTAAAGGGTGCGCTGAGATGGTTGAACTATAAATTTGCCTATAATTTCATCATATATGGCCCCTATAATTAAAATACGAGTTTTGCAAGTTAATAAAGGCCATCATATTCGGACAAACTTTCGGATAGAGTTCTCTAGAGTATACTCTTCTGGTATCTATTTTGATTGAGTTAATTAGTGGTACGTTATAATTTTTTTATAAAAATTTGAGAAAATTATGCATTTCATAGATAGAATTATAAATATAATATAAAGTATTAATGAATTTGAAGTTTAAATCATAATTCATTTTGACTGGATGTAGAGTTCAATCAATTTGGTCGAATTTGAATTATGTCATTCATGTAAAATTCTGTAGGTAAGTTGCCGCCACCAGCGCTGTCTACCGCTTGTCCTCACTGGACGCCTAGTAGCCTGTTGCCACCAGTCGCTCGTCTCAGCCACTGTCGCTCGTCTCCACCGTCTGTCACCTGTCTTTTGTCGCCGCCACAATCATCACCACAACAATTCACTGTTGTCGATCATTGTCGAAATTCACCAAACTCACTCATCCACCACCTGCCATCGTCGGCCATCCTCCGCCTACCATTGTCGGTCATCTGCCAACCACCCCAGCTACAACCGCTAATTGCCGCTAGCCCGTAGTCGGCCACCACGGCCCGCCTATCTTCACCCTCTGCTCTCTGTCGCCACCCCCTCAGCTCTCCGTCACCACTCCCTCAGCTGATGGCCGTCCGCCACACCACTCACCGCTATCGGCTGCTTGTTGGCCACCGCTTCACCACTAGATAAAAAACAAATATTTTGAAATACATTGTTTACATAAAGTCACACGTTTATTTTATAGTAAATCAAATAACTCGAATGCATTTTAAATTCAAAATCCTAGTAAATTGCAAAAATTTTACGTAACATTTCTTTTTCGGCAAATAAAACAGCCTCTAAAATTTTTTACTGTTTTGAAGAATTTAAAAATATATGTAATTTTGAATATGAGTTGAAGAAAATTAAAAAAAAATCTTATAATCTAAAATTTTATGGAAAGAGCTTCTCAAATTCTATTAAATGCATCAAATAAACTTCAAGTATTATGTGAGCATACCTTAAACAAGAATCGAACATCATTTGAGCAAAATTTCAAACATGATTTTGAGTAAGGTTCAAATATAAATCAATAAAAGTTAAGACATTAGATTAAAGGCATGTTTTGACATTAAATCAATCGAACATCATTTTAGAATTTATGTATGCTAGTTTTGACATTAGATTAAAGGCATGGTGCGATTTGGAAGTTATAACAAGCATACATAAATTCAGAAATAATGAATATACTCACCTTTATCTTACCTTATATTGATTTATATTTGAACTTTACTCAAAATCATGTTTGAAATGTGCTCAAATGAATCACTAAATAGCTATAAAAAATAAATGTGCGTACCGGACAAAAAAAATACAAATTTACTCGAATAATGAATTATTGTTGCTGTGAAATAAATCTACACATAAATGATACAAATAGTATTCTATGCCATAATATATAATTTCTATAAGTTTTTCCTCTTAAAATCATGTATATGATTCCCTGTATTGTATTTGATTCCTTGTATTGCATGTACTCTATAGTCTTTTTTTTAATTACAACTAAAGTAATCATCAAACTAAATCTGTAAGTACGTAAATTATCTAAATTTTATTGAAACTTTTAATAGATTATCTTATTGTAAACTTATACAGCTCTTTTGTTGCGGTTTCCTCCACTTCTAAGAAGATTTTAATGGAGATAAAATTTTAACTTGCTATCGAACAAGCTTGACTGTTCAAGCGATCTAAAGAAGCACATGTAAAATAAACTTATCAATACATGCAAGTTTGGTGTTGAGGTGAGAGAGAGGTCAAGTTTCTATAATTTGAAGTTTACATGAAGAATGAGCCCTCACATATTTTCCAATAACATAGGAGTTTTAAATTAGCCCCTGGCTTTAAGCTCCTCTTCTTCTCCAATGATGTACATCTAGGTTTATTAAGGCAACATAGATGATTCCTTCCCTAATAATTTTATGTATTCATTGCTTGCTGGCCTATAATTCTAATAAAATTTCCACCTAAAATAATATTATAGGTTTTTGTGTGTCAATTTCAATAGCTTATTATAAAACATAAAGATTCACTGAACAAATAAAGTAAAAGTTATGATTAGTAATGAGCATTAAAAAACTCATTCTTTTATTAAACTAGCAAAATCTTTTTAACGTCACAAACTAATTATATTGTAGAAGCTTTCAATTTCTAAAGTAACACAAAGCTTCTACTTCCTACTCCAATCCCTTTGTCCTTAGATTTGTCTGTTGGTTTTGACATCTACGGTTAAAGGTAGAAAATTCTACTTATTTATAAGGTTGAAAGATTAATGGCACATGGATCTATGATCTTATGTCTTTTCCCTACTATACCTATGAAATCTATAATCTAATATTTCTTAATATTTTACTTTGTTCTCTTATATCCTAAAAGTTATGTTTAACTTTTCTTTGCATAGCCATAAGTAATATGCTAACATTCACTTTCTTGATCCCTTATTCACAATTAAAAGAAAATTAGTCTTATGCGGCCTATTTACCAAAAAAAAATATGTTGAGATTTTCATACCTATTTTACACTGTTTTTGATGATATTGCACTTTAAAGAAAAGTATTTTTGATGTTTTGTTGCTGGAATGATGAATTAGGGTCATTGGAGCAAAAAGATGCAAAAAGAAGCGATTTTGGAGCGAAAAAGACCAAAATGTGAAGATTTGAACTAGGGCGCCGACGGCGAGCCCAACGGCGTCGACGGCGGACTTTTTCTGTGACTCCAGATTTAATTCACTTAGAAGTCCCGCCGACGGGGGGGCCGCCGACGGTGAGATCGGCGGTTATGTCCAACAATACATTGGATGAGGACAAATTTTGGAGGGATGCTTAAGCAACTCTTGGAAAAACTCATCTACATCTTTAAAGAGAAGACTTTAGCCGGAAAAAAAAGTAAGGGGGAGGCTCAAATTTGAAGTCTGAAAAAAGTATAGAGAGTCTAAATTGTGAGGAACTCTTTGAGAGATTGTAAGCGTGGAGGGAAAGTGAGAGTTTTCTTCCTCCTTGCCGCTTCGAAGAGGAATTCTGTGTGCTGTAAAGAAAGGAAGAGATTCAGAGGAACTTCGAGGAGTTTTCTTGGGGAGAAATTAGAGATAAGTTTATTTATTGTT
>NW_018244329.1:37174-38486 GCF_001263595.1 Phalaenopsis equestris | reverse complement strand
CCTATCGTTTGGGTGCTGAAGTGTAGATGTTAGCCCTCAAACGAGGGGAACGTGGGAGCTCCAAAGTGAGAGCCGGTATCCTCCCAGCCTAGCCGCAGATTCAGTAAACAAGCATAGGATTAGTCAATGATAATTATGCCTGGACCAAAGGGTAAAAAATAGGTATTCTTCTATTTGGCACAATACCATTTGAACTGATTCACTTTATCCCTTCACTATAATTTCTTGACAAGGAGAATGATGCTTTCTTATATATTGAATATCACATTAAAAACTTTATTAATATAATTAGTTATTTAAGAGTTATTAAAATTACATATTTATTTCAATTGTCTATTAGTGACAGATAAACAATTTGAATTTCATTTTTGTGATTGAGTATTGCTTTTTGAAAATCTTAGTTCATAGCTTCTAATATTACTCCCTACGGGATCGATATCTAGGACTCCGTTAGAGCCCTATATTACTTGAGTGATACGTATACTTGCGTTGATAAGTGTGACTTGTGTGACTTGATAAGTGTGACTTTACCGTTATTGAATATTTTATATATACATCTTTATCAAATATATAACTGTTATTAAGTTTTTGGTGTCGTTGTTGTGGAATTAAGTCTTTTAGCAGCAGTATTAAATACTTGTATTTTTAAGCATATATAAAGTCGCTGTCAAGTTTTTGGCATTTTTGCCAGGGAGTAAACAAGAATCAAAATTAGAGTAACGGACAAATTAGGATTATTAGAAAATTTTTACTTGACTTGCAACTTATTTTCATATTTAGTTAACTGTTTTACTGTGTATTGATTTCAAATTGTATGCGTAAATTTGGACCTGAAAATCTTATACCCTACGATTTGGAATTAGAACGCACTGTTAGAAAAATTAGAAGTCTGAGAAGAGAACCTAGAAATTCTGATACAATGGAAAATGACATGAACAATCAAGGAATAGAAAATGAACACCAACCTAGATCCTTACGAGATTATGCAAATCCTACAGCATATGAAATTCACTTATCTATCCAAAATCCTGATGTAGCTGCTAATTCATTTGAGCTTAAACCTGCTATTATCTAAATGGTACAAAACAATCAATTTGGAGGTATCCCAAATGAAGATCCTAATTTACACCTCGCTAGTTTGTTAGAACTGTGTGCTACTTTTAAATATGATAAAGTTTTAAAAGATGTTGTTAGACTTAGACTTTTTCCTTTTTCACTGAGGGATAAGGCTAAGATGTGGTTAAATTCGTTAGCACCAGGATCTATTAGAACTTGGGGAGAACTGTCATAGAAATTTCTATCCAAATATTTC
>NW_018244329.1:35062-36656 GCF_001263595.1 Phalaenopsis equestris | reverse complement strand
AGTGAACCCATTAGGAAATTCATCCAACCAAGGAAATGTTAATTATAGACCTTCTTATCTTCTAGGATTTAACAGTAACACTCAAATTAAGGAAAAGAAGTTGTCTATGGAAGAGCTGATATTAAACATGGGTCAACAATTACAGAATCAAAAAAATCAATTACAAATTCAAGGAAATTAATTACAAAATCAAGGAACTGCTATTAAGAATATTTAAAATCAATTAGGCTGTGCTTAATAACCGAACATTAAGAACTTTTCCTAGTACCGTGGAACCAAATCCTAAAGTGCAAGGAAAAGAACTAATCAAAGCGATATAATTATGAAGTGGAAAATAATTGGAAACAAGAGTACAAAAAGAAACAGAAACTGAAAAAGAGAAAGTGGATATCGAAAAAGGATATGTGGATATCGAAAAAGAAAAGGATCATGAATACCCAGAATTAGAATATCCACTTACACCAATGAAAATTACTGTGGAGAAACCTCCACCACTGTTTCCTCAAAGATTGAAGCAACACAAACGAAATAAACTATTTTCCATGTTTTCAAAAATTCTTAAAAAATTAACGGTAAATATTTCTTTCGTAGAAGCTTTAGAGCAAATGCCCAATTATGTAAAATTAATGAAAGAAATTCTAAACAAGAAAAGGAGGTTCACTGATAATGAAACTGTTGCACTTAGCGAAGAGTGTAGTGCAATTATTCAGAAAAAGCTTCCAGAAAAATTAAAAGATCCAGGCAGTTTCACTATACCGTGTGCTATCGGTGAAAAATTTTATCGAAAAGCTTATGTGATTTGGGAGCCGGCATTAATCTTATGCCTCTATCAAAGGATTAGGAGAATTCTCACCTACTTCTGTAACTCTTCAATTAGCGGATCGTTCAGTTACATATCCTAAGAGAGTTATAGAAGATGTGTTAGTAAAAGTTGATAAATTTATCTTTCCTTTGGATTTCATTATTTTAGAATTGGAGGAAGAAAAAAAAATACCTATCATTTTAGGGAGACTATTTTTAGCTACTAGAAAAATTATGATAGATGTTCAAAAAAGAGAATTGACTATGAAAGTTAACGATCAAGAAGTAACTTTTAACATTGCGAAATCTATAAAATACCCTGTTGTTGAAAGAGATAATGAATATTTTTGCATGGAAATTAGTGAACATCTTTTGAATGAACATTTTAAAGAACATTTTGAAGAGAAAGAACAATTTGAAGATATTGATGAAGTTATTTTGGATGAAATAAAAAATGAAGAATTAGATTATGTTCAGGAAAGATTTGAGATGCTGGATATTAAAGAAAATTCTGATAAGAATCTAGTTCCGTCAATTATAAGACCACTTAAACTTGAGTTGAAAATATTGCCGAGTCATTTGAAGTATGTGTTTCTGGGAGACTCATCTACATTACCTGTTATTATATCTTCAGAATTAAATGATTTGCAAGAGCAAAGACTATTAGATACATTAAAAAGATATAAGAAAGCTTTTGGTTGGACCTTAATTGATATTAAGTGAATCAGTTCTCCGATCTGTATGCATAGAATTATACTAGATGAACAATATAAACCAAGAGTTGATCCACAAA
>NW_018244329.1:33913-34383 GCF_001263595.1 Phalaenopsis equestris | reverse complement strand
GATTTTTCAAAAATTACTAAACCTCTATGCCATCATTTAGAAAAGGACAAGAAATTTGAATTTACTGAAAATTTTTTAAATGCCTTTGAGTTATTAAAGAAAAAAATAATCACAGCCCCTATTATAGTTTCACCTAATTGGGAGAAACCATTTGAACTGATGTGTGATGCTAGTGATTATGCTATTGGAGCTGTTCTTGGACAAAAGTTATGAAAAGATTTTTAAGGTTATATACTACGCTAGTAAAACTCTTAATGATGCTTAAATTAATTATATTGTTACTGAAAAAGAGATACTGACTATTGTGTATGCTCTAGACAAATTTAGATCTTATTTAATTGAGACTAAATGTGTTGTGCACACTGATCACTCTGCTATTAAATATCTTATGCAAAAGAAGGATGTCAAATCAATGTTAAATAGATGGATACTTTTGATGCAAGAATTTGATCTTATGATGCAAGAATTTG
>NW_018244329.1:30607-33466 GCF_001263595.1 Phalaenopsis equestris | reverse complement strand
AAAAATTTGTGATCGATGTCAACGAGTAGGCAATATATCTAGAAGAAATGAAATGCCTCTGAATTTCATGTTAGAAGTTGAGATCTTTTATGTTTGGGGATTAGATTTCATGGGACCATTTATTCCTTCAATTGGGAACTTATACATGTTAATTACAGTAAACTACATTTCAAAGAGGATTGAAGCACAAACTTTACCTTGTTGTGATGCGAAAAGTGTTTAAAAATTTTTAATGAAAAAAATTTTCACTAGATATGGAATGCCTAGAATGATTATCACTGACGGAAGATCCCATTTTAGGAATAAATACATTCAGAGATTGGTAGAAAAGTTTAATATTATTCATAGAATCTCTACTGCCTATCACCCTCAAACCAGTGGGTTAGCTGAAGTTTTTAATAGAGAGATTAAACAAATACTTGAAAAGACTGTAAACCCTAGTAGAATAGATTGGTCCGCCAGACTGGATACAACATTATGGGCTTACAGGACTGCTTATAAAACTCCTATTGGGATGACTCCTTATAGACTAATTTTTGGAAAGACTTGTCACTTATTAGTATAATTGGAGCATAAAGCATATTGGGTGATTAAAGAATTCAATTATAATTTGAAAGATGTTGGTGAGAAGAGATTGTTACAATTGAATGAATTGGAAGAATTAAAAAATGAATCTTATGATAACGACAAAATTTATAAGGAGAAACTAAAGTTATGACATTATCGGAAGATTAAGCAGAAGAACTTTGAACCAGGACAAGAAGTTTTGCTTTACAATACTAGGCCGAAATTATTTCCTGGGAAATTAAAGTCTCGTTGGTTAGGATCCTTTACTGTGACTCAAGTTCATACTTACGGAACTGTTGAAATTGAAGATCAAAAGACTGGAAATAGATTTAAAGTGAATGGACATAGATTAAAACTGTATTTTGAGGGTAAAAGACCAAATTTTAAAGAGGTTTTAATGATCAGTCAACCTGAATAATACATGAATAAGTCAGGCTGACGACGTTAAACCAAGTGCTTGATGGGAGGCAACCCATAATTATCTTTATTTTTATTGCGATTATAGTTGTTTTTATTTGAAATTATTGTTATTTTTTGGTAGTATTGAACTCTACTACTCTTATTTACCCTTGAATCATCATAAAAATTGGATCCGTAGAGAAAAATTGGAACTCATTCGGACTAGAGCAATGATGTGCAATTTTTGCCTTGGGCGCCGACGGCGCCATCGACGCCATTGACGGTGAGTTTTTCTTGAAAGTTCAGGCAAAAAAATACTAAAGGCTCGCCGACGGTGAGACCGGTGGGATGGCAGTTTCTGGAGTTTGAATGGCAGTTTTTGGTGGTTTTTAGGCGGGAGTTACCCTTTTTAAACTCCCAAATTCAATTCCTAAGTTCATATTTCCCCCAAAAACGAAGTGAAACTCCACCAATTCATTCCTATGGCGTTCATTTCCCTTAAAAATCTCAGAATGCAAGTGTTTAGCCGGAGAAAGTTCATTAGTGCGGAAGCGCATCGTGCGGAAGCGCATGGAAGCGCATCAAATCTTCAACAAGGTACTGGAGAAGAAAAGATTAATCAAGGAACGAGGATTCGTAAATTGAGGATTTAATAATCCCTCAACGAAAATTGAAGAGATGATTGTGCGGTGAAGATAGGAAGTGCTGTGTTACACTACCGCTGCCGTGGTTGTTCCTATGGTAAAGGAATTTTATGTTAATTTGCATGGAATCAACCAGGTAGTCGTCTATGCATGAGGTCGATGGATAACTCTTACTTCTGCATGGATCAATGAATTATATATGATCGAGAACGTTCATGTCTGCCATTATTCCAACTTCGTCCCGACAAGAAAGAAACTAGATGAATGAGAAGAGAATTACCAATATTTAACGGATGAAACTGAAGACTGGGAAATGAGAGAAAACGGGTATGTTAGTTTTTCTGCGACACTCCTAAATCCCATTTTGAAACACTGGCACTTCTTCATTTCTGTAAAACTTTTACTGATAATGAAGATCAGTAAAGTTTCTAAAGAAAGTGTTATTCTGAATTACTGCATTCAAATGAGACTGTCGATCGATATTGGATCGATAATTGTGAAGTCTGTTTTGGGCCTGATCGTTCAGGGATCAACTTATGGGCTTGGACACCCTTCCACAATTTTCTCACTTTGCAGTCAGTTCCAAGTATCCTATGACAATTGGGAAAATGTACTTCTACCTTGGAAGCCTTTGGACCCAATTGAGAGATTCCCAGCTTTTGAAGATGAAAATAACATGACTATTATGGTGGATCAATCGTCTTAGAATTCACTACCAATTCAACATTTAGTTTCGGACAAGAATAGGCGAAGGAGGTACAAAATGTCATTAATGCAATTAATAATATCTTCGATTTCTTCGATCTCTTAGACTGGAGGATGAAAGAATATTTTGAGCACTCTAGACATTTAGAAGATAGTTTGATACGGCTGATGAAGAGGATGAAATTAATAGAAGAGGATTCTACTGAAGAATTTCCATACTGACCCTTCTATAACCTCTTCGTTCATGTACAATCAATGGGTGATCTCAGAGGAGAATCTAGTACTGAATCTGAAGAATAGTAGATTTATATTGCTGCCTGTCTATCTATGTGTGTAATTTAATTTGAATTTTGCATTTGCTTTTCTTTAGAGTTATGTTTTTAGATCTCTGTATAGTTGAGACTGAGCATAGGATGTTTTATTTTCAGTGTTTTGAGTGTTGTGGCTTGGATTGCGACGCTGAATTAATGTATTGAGGTTGAGAAAATACCAAACTTAGTTGTGTTATGTAACATAAATTGTAACCCTTGGAATTTATATATAA
>NW_018244329.1:28360-30060 GCF_001263595.1 Phalaenopsis equestris | reverse complement strand
CTATAATTGTGATTAGATTGAAATGGCTCCATGACAAAAGAGACGACTTGAGTTTGATGAGTCTCGCTTCATCAATGCGAAGGCTCAATCAAGGTTTACTTCAGTGTTTGAAAGAACAAAGTGTGTACAAGATAGAGTTTTTGAGAGTCCGGGAGGAGAACTTGAATGAATTATTACCGAGCAGAGGTGGGAAAACTTCTGTTACACCACCAATAAGGCTGTTGCAAATATTGTGAAAGAATTTCATGCCAACGTGCTCTATTCTGAAGACGAAATCATTCAAGTGCGGGGATTTCCTGTTGAATTTAATGTCGCCCGCATTAACACCTTTTATGAAGTCCCAGACTCTTAAAGCTGCCATTATGAAACCTTCAGTACGATGGAAGGCCCTTTGAATGATGTGATCAACTTTCTCACTGATGGGAAAGGAACGTGGAAGATAGAACAACGAGAACGGGTAAATTTTTCTGCTTCTATGGTAAATGCCACCTCTAAAGCGTGACACTATTTTATTTCCTCTACTATCTTACCAACCTATCATCATAGTGAGGTAACCAGATATAGAGCTATTCTGAATTTCTATATTCAGAATAATAAAAATATATTGTGGGGAGAATCATTTTTAAGAATATATTGACTACGACAAGGAGTTAAACAAGTGGAGGTCTAGGACATCCTGACCTTATTTATGCACTTTGCCAACTTTCTAGAGTGGAAGCTGGAGGAGATGAGGAATGGGTTTACCCTATGAAACCCATTAGTAAAGCTAATTTGAAAACTTATGAATCCCATGAAAAATGAAGAACGAGGAGGAGGAGTCAAGAACCTTCTACTAGTAGAGATGTCCCCTCTACAAGTTATGACCTTCCTTCTTCTAGTTCCCCTACCCTAACTGACTTGATGAATGAGTTGACCTTGCAGCAAAAAAATATAGAATTAACAAATGAACGGATTGGAGGTTTAGAACGTTGACATTATTATGACAGTGAGTACCTTTAGAAGCATTCAAATTTTGAGATAGTTTACTACGAAGCTCAGACCCGACACTGCAGAGGTGAGCCTGATGTTACTTTTTCTGAGTGCCCCCGATATACTCAGTATCAACCCAATCCACCTGCTGATCAAGGAGACGAAGACATAGTTTGGGATTTTGATATCTGAATGTAATTGATGTACTTTTACTTTTATATTTGTAATTTTTGTAATAGAAACAAATGTTTGTTTGTAATTTTTATTTTTATTATTGTAATTGGATAATTTTAACTATTGTTATAATTGTTAGTGTGGTAGTTAAAATTTGCATGTGTAGTATAATAGATGTTGATTAGTACCTTGTGAATTGTAATGTGATTTGATTTCCTTTTTGCATTTTAATTGTAATTGTCTTTTGTTTAGTATTGTAGATGTGTTAGTGAATTATTGTGTTTGTTTAATGTTTTAGTTTTGTACTTATTTCAAAATTTCATTACCCAGCAATTTCTCTATTGGTTTATATGTGTAGAAAGCTCCTAATGTTACAGACTAGGTGAAGTAGAAATTTTGAGAAAGACTGCAAAAATTTCAGAATGATGAAAATTCCTAAAATACTGAGGTATGATTTATATTTAGAGTTTTTCTTTCCACCTGTATCATTTCATATTGAAAAATTTAAGTTTGGGGGAGGGAAGAAAAAGATTAACTATTAGATGTCCTCTATTTAA
>NW_018244329.1:27074-27419 GCF_001263595.1 Phalaenopsis equestris | reverse complement strand
TTTAATTCACTTAGAAGGCCCGCCGACGGCGCCCTCGAGGCTGCCGACGGTGAGATCGGTGGTTATGTCCAACAATGCATTGGATGAGGACTAATTTTGGAGGGATGCTTAAGCAACTCTTGGGAAAACTCATCCACATCTTTAAAGAGAAGACTTTGGCCAATAATAGAGTGTCCTGGAGGTTAGAGAGGTTCCATTCGTGTATAGAGAGTTTACTAGAGTGTCTAATTGTGAGGAATTCTTTGAGAGATCGTAAGAGTGGAGGGAAAGTGAGAGATTTCTTCCTCCTTGCCGCTTCGAAGAGGAATTCTGTGTGCTGTAAAGAAAGGAAGAGATTCAGAGGAA
>NW_018244329.1:12991-26539 GCF_001263595.1 Phalaenopsis equestris | reverse complement strand
GTTTGGGTGCTGAAGTGTAGATGTTAGCCCTCAGGCGAGGGGAATGTGGGAGCTCTGAAATGAGAGCTGGTATCCTCTCAGTCTAGCCGCAGATTCAGTAAACAAGCGTAGGATTAGTCAATATTCTTTATGCCTGGACCAAAAAGTAAATAATATGTATGCTCCTATTTGTCACAATACCATTTGAACTGATTCACTTTATCCCTTCACTATAATTTCTTGACAAGGAGAAGGATGCTTTCTTATATATTGAATATCACATTAAAAACTTTATTAATATAATTAGTTATTTAAGAGTTATTAAAATTACATATTTATTTCAATTGCCTATTAGTGACAGATAAGCAATTTGAATTCCATTGTTGTGATAGAGTATTGTTTTTCTAAAATCTTAGTTTGTAACTTTAGTTTGTAAATCTTAGTTTGTAACTTCTAATATTACTCCCTATGGGATTGATATCTAGGACTCCATTAGAGCCCTATATTACTTGAGCGATACGTATACTTGCGTTGATAAGTGTGACTTTACCATTATTGAATATTTTTTGGTGTCGTTGTTGAAGAATTAAATCTTTTATCAGCAGTATTAAATACTTGTATTTTTAGCATATATAAAGTCGTTGTCACCTGTACCCCCTGTCCCTCTCTTGAATTTTCTATTTCCCTTCATGTAAACTTGTTACTCATCCACACCCCTAATTAAATAAATGACTAAGTTTGTAGCATGTATTAACTTGCTCTTTTTGTTCCTCTTTTACACCTTGTGCACAAACTATGAACTAGATTGGTCAAAGCATCCAAATGTCTCTCCAATATTCCTATATTATTCTAAAACATACTCTAGCCCATCTTAGGCGTTGTATAAAGTTTAAAAATTATTTCTACTCTTATAAGATGTAATAGATTGACATACATTTGATTGAACTTTGAATATAACTTTTACTCTATCTCTTAGTATTATTAAAGCAAATATTTCTATACATAATAATATAACTCACATGAGTTAATGTCAAATAAGATATTGGGAAAAAAAGAAATTAAAATATATTTGATCCATAGTTATATCATGTACAAATTGTGATTAAATCGTGATAGAACCTTAATTAAACCATTTTTAATTAAGATTTAACTATTCTATAAAATATGTTGAAATTGTATTTGAAACCAAAATTGAATCATGTTGTTTGCACCCTTTTTTATGACTAGGAGTATGGCTTTCTTAGCATCTATCATGTTTCAAATCCTCTTTTCTATGCCACACTTGCTTAGAAAAGGAAAGGAAGAAAATTAAGACTGAAAAAATGGGATAGATCCCATGAGAGTGTTGCAGAGAGAAGTAATTATTCTAGCCAAGGAATCTCATTTCATGATCTTCCTGTTAGAACTGAGGTTAGTCTCCCTATGATTCTTGGGAAGATCGGGGTTGAGGCCTGCTTAACTTTTGAAACTTGGTGACGAGTGACTATGACACCAGTTACCAAATTCATTACCATGTTTCTTGTGTCACTGAGAAAGAATAAGGGCTCTACTTTAAATCAGATTTCATTTTAAGCTCCCAAGGTGAATATTTGAAATTCGCCCAATGGTCGGTTTTCCACTATCGACTGATCAGTAGATTGGTATTCCAATCTTCCATTTACTAGAACATTCTCCCACCGCACATTTAGGGTCCATCTGGTCACCGACATTCACAAAGTCTTTGTGGGGGTTAGAGTGGAAGAGCTTTTCAAGAGGATAGACTGATACTATCTGAAGGCCTAAGACGCTTCTCACCTCTAATCCTTATCTTTGGATTTTTATATACACTAAGTGAGCTAATGTTGTGGATTAGGCTAAGTCCTCATTTGAGTTGGCTCAAGTGATGGAGAGGTGAGTAGAGGGGACTTAGAAAAAGCTTGTCGCGATGTTAGAGGAACTTCCTCAATTTTGCTATTATTTTTGCTTCTAGCCAAACAAAATCATCAAGTGAAGGTTCTAATGATAACTATTTGGTCTGAAGACGAGTTCTTCTCCTTGCTTCTGCCCCATACTAGGTAGCCAAAACTTTTGGACAAATAACTCTGTATTGGGAGTTTGACAGTGTTTGATCGCTTCAATCGGTTGGGCCTAGCCAATCCAAAATATTTGGGTCCTCTATAGTTTTCCTCCTTGTACTGAAGCTCTAAGGGGTCATCTGGAGACAATTTGGGTGCTGACAGTGAACAGGGCTCATCTAGCCAGTCTTATGAAGTTTAATCCCCCTTTTTTTTAGAGTACCATTTTTTAATGTATTTTGAATAGATAATACCTTATAGATGTAAGAACTTTGTAAAGATGAAAGTCATATGATTCCTTTGTGATGAAATGGCTCATTAGTCACTTGCATCTTTTATTCATCCCTCCCTCCAAATTTTCTTAGCTAACCTGAACTATATTTGATCTTTTGCAAATTTTGGCTCCTCTGTGTGATCTTGGTGCCACAACTATCTACTTTCATTTACTAACCAATGAGGCAATCTTGGCACCACGGGTGGTGGTCTTCCAATAATGCTTGGCCAGGTGGCCTTCACAAGTATCCAACCGCCTTCATGTAATTCTCAGCCAGGTGATCTTTTTGCCGCAGCTGGCTATTTATTTGTAGTATTTAGCTGGACGATCTTGACATCATGACTGGCTATTTTTATTTGATGCTTAGATGAGAGATCTTAGGGACACAACCGATAGTTTTCATTTGATGCTCAACCGAGCGATCATGGTGCCACAGTTGGTTGTCTTCATCTGATGCTTAATCAAGCTATCTTGGCACCACGGCTGATTGTTTTTATTTGATCCTTAGTTAGGAAATCTTATCACCATGGATGGTTGTCTTCATTTGACACTTAACCGGGTAATCTTGGCACCACAACTAGTTATCTTCATTTGATGCTCATCCCAGGCGATCTTGGTACCACACAATCTTGGTACCACAATTGGATGCCTTCACTAATGCTTAGTCCGACAATCTTGATGCCACAGCCAGCCATCTTTGTCTGATGCTCAATCATAACATAATAATCTTGGTTCCATTGTCGACCGTCTTCATTTGTTCTCAGCCTGATGATCTTAGTGCCATGGCTAGTTGTCTTCATTTTATGCTCAGTCAAGTGATCTTGGGGTCATGACTGGCTATATTCAATTAATGCTAAACCAGGCTTGTCTTAGATCTTCTGTTGTTGTTGCACTTACTTAATTTGCAAGTATTTTTAATGGAATATTATGTGAGAGATCTAAAATAAATGGAAAGTAAATTTCATCTAAGATCATCCATGCGCAGATTACAATGGTTGGGAGTATGGTGAAGGAAAGGAGAAAATCATTCATGAAATTATTCCCGTGACATGGATGATGTTTATTTGGTTATGTTTCGGTGGAGCCTCCAGTGTTGACACTTTTTCTTGTCTCCGGCTTAGATGCCCTGTGGCCACAAAATCTCTTAGCTTCCCAACATTGATTAACTCCTCGGTAAGATTTTGGATGTGTTTGCATCTCTCCTTGTCGTGATCATGATCCCGATGGCACTTGTAAAATTTTCTGGCATCTTAGAGGAAATCTCTGGCTCTCATTGATGTTGGTTCCATAAAGCATTCTTTATCTTTTATGGCATCCAAACTATTTGCCATTGACACCCTTAGGGGAGTAGATTGTAGGACCTTGCAATCCTCATATGGTTGCTGGTAATGTTGTGTCATCCTTTCGTAGTATTGGTTAAGCTAAGGGTTTCAGTTTCTCATCAGTTCATTGTGTTTTTGGTACCGTCACGTTCCTCCTTTTTTTTTGGAAGGGCTGGCCTTCTATTTTGGGTGGGGCGACCATCTCGTTCCCGCTTGGGGTGCTTTCCTCTGCCAACATGTGCTTGTTGGCTCTCTCCAATAGCTTCGCTAAGTCCAAGTGTTGGTTTATATCGTGATTGCAGGAGAACCTCTTGAACCACGAGGCTTGCTTTAAAGCGGTGACGGTTGTGCCAACTTTGAGGTCTTTTACCTCTAAATCTCTATTTGGAAGAGTGCGATGAATGCACAAAGACTCACGTGCTCTCATTGCATGAGCTGCCACAAGGATTGAATTCTCTTGGTGAGTCTCCGGGCGCTAGCAAATTATGCAAATATAACCTCTTGACATTGGCAAAGCTTCCTTTGCAACTTGCTGGAAGTTCATGGGACCACCTCAAGGGTGAAGACCTCATGACTGTAAAGAAGAGACGACACTTAAACATGTTAAAAATTTTGAGTAAGCACACGACCAACTCGAATACAACGATATGGTCGTTGGGGTCCGACCGTCCTATGTAGTCTTGTAAAGCCGACGACTTGAATTGTTTCGAAGGTTTTGCCCCAGATATTTGGAGGGAATAAGAATTCAACAGTTTTCATGGCGCTTCAGTGCATCATGACTGCTGCTTCTCTACATCCGTGGATCTTGCGCTATCTTGGTATTATGAGTTAGCGGGTCCCTCCAGACCTGACCATTATGCACTGACGATGCGTACTAAGGTCAGTTCTGTTCTTGTAGGGTTCAGACTTTTGCTAGGACTGTGACGGCTCTCAAAACCTTGACAATCTAGCCCTTCGCCTGCTCCATGATTTGGATACTTATTTATTGCATTTTTTTGTGCATGTGTTCCTCATTGTTGTACTATGAGGGTTCTATATTAGCTAGTATTCTTTGGCCACTCCCTTCTCTCTAAAATCTCTGTGCTCCTTTTCTTGCTGACTCTTGGCAATGTGCTAATTGCATATTTTAGGATGTTGAATCCAAATCTGTCAGGGGCACGCCTAAGAAATAGAGTACTCGACATCCATAAAGTGAAAGAGTTAAAGGGAGGGTGAGTACTCCACAGTAAACTTGCGTCATCTCCCCTCCGATTCATGTGATGGGATTCCCATTTATAGAGGGTTATTAGTCTAAATTTTCATCTTGTACCTCTGTAGTGCCTTGATATGGAGAGGTACCCTAGTAAATTTAGCTCGCGGGGCAAGCAGATAGATTTGTTCGACGTCTTATTGAAATAGGCTACTGTAGGGCTGATCAATTGCGTGATCGAGTGATTATTTGCCGAGAGTCCAATTTTTCAAGAGACTGTGCCAGTTGCCCTGGGTTTGATGGACTAGTTCTCCTTTTTGAATTTGATATAAATTGGGAGGCAATGGATCTACTTGCAGGGGTCTGACCCACCTGTTCCTCAGGAGTAATTCTTTTCTGTCCGCCAGAGAAGCCCTACCTTTACGATAAGGGAAATAAGCTAGCCGATCATATAGTCTCGGGCCGTCCACGGTGGGTCATGTGAGCCCACTCCAGTTCCTTTGTTGTTCATGTGATGATATCGTCATTCGTGTTGGCATGTTTTTGATGTACACCAACAAATCCTCAAGATAAATAATGTGCTTTCTATTCATAAAACTTAATTTGATGAGAATCCATATAATAAGTCTTGTTATTGAAATAATACTCCTATGACGAACCTTTTTTCTCAAAGACATATATAAAACTACTTGCTTTGTTGGAAGCACTTAAGTGAGGTTTTAATATGAACTTCAACAAAATTATTAGCAGATCAAAATGATTTTTTGTCCTGAATTAGGCACTGCCCATTTAATTATTAATAAGCAGATATTTTGCATACCTGCAACTCATGAAAACGACAAGGTGCAACGGTTCTTACATTTTGTATTAGATCCAAAAAAAATTGTTGAGCATACAAATCAATAACGACTAGCATGTCGATGGACTACTAAAAGTGGGTGGGGCTATTGTGCCATGGAGAAGTTCAGTGCATCCTCGCCAGTTTAGACTATGCTCTAGAATAAGAATTGATATAGGGATAAATAGTTAAAGTTAGGGATACATTGCAGTGATGTTTTTGCAATAATATAAAATTTTAGATATCAAATATGAAATTTTTTATATTAGAGATATACGTATTTAATATAAAAATTGATTTAACTTTACATTTATGCTACCTCATCTAAAAATGAAAAATATTTATTTTACTTTTAAAAAGTATTCTTGTGTGTTGATTAATTCACAGTGGTAGAGTGTTAATATCTTACAAAGATCCAATATAAATAATAAAAATTTGACAGAGAAGACAACAAGAGTTTTTTATGTTGACAACTCAAATGGGAAAAAAATTATAGGTCCAGGTCCACTTGAATGATTCCACTAGGCTGATGTAAGCTATAAAATTTGTTGGCCCTTAAATAGTCGAGAGCAATTTTACACAAGTCGGGGTTACCGACTAACTTGACTTTCACTAAAGCGGTAGCAAAACACGTTGAGTAAGTGGATGTGACCCGATTATAGTGCTGGAAAGCTAACAATAGGGGCCTTATAACAAAAGTCTAATGCTAGCGTCACCAACGATGGTGGTCTAACGGTGGTTGTGCCATTCGAGTGATGATTCTTTCATGATGGCGATGAGATGACATTGGTATTGGATATAACAATGATGGCAGCTCAACGACGGTGGTGTTGAAGAAGGTGGTTGGACAACAATTGTCTGGCGGCGTGACTGCAGAGTGGTCTGCTAGTCGTGGTACTAAGATGGTAACAGTTGTGATCAAACAACAGTGTTCCGGCGATAGAGGCGGCGACGACCTGGTATTAGTGGTCTGAAGGTAAGGACGACCCAATTACAGTGACGATGATGATGGTGACAATAGTGGTGGTTGGGCGGTGGTGGTCTGATAATGACAACAATCAGACGACATTGGTTTTGTGGTTGTGGAGCTCATTAATCTACAAGAGCTTGGAGTTTCATTCAACTTTCTACTCTAGACTCATGTCTCACTTCATGAATAGAGTAGGTTTATTTATAGATTTTGTAAATGACATCCTCCATAAATATTAAATAAATCTGGACAATTACATCGAATACTTCAGGCTAACCCAATTGATCATATGACGTTTAATTATTATTTATGAGCATTAATGTTGTTAGAATTAAATGATCTCGTGTTTGTTGGATTTGTCTTATCGAGATGTTTCATTTGATTATAAACTTATTAGATTTGAAGAACTTATTGTCCACCAAAATATATATCTAAGCTTTCTATTATACTACAAGGGCACAATCTGGACTCCCTTGAGCTCAGATAAGACCATGTTTGATGTCTTCTACTTCGTCTTACCAAAACACTTTTTCTTCAATTAAAGTGTAGATAGTTGGATATTAGAACTATCACTCGCCATATATATCAAGATTCATTCATGATTAAAATAATTAATAAGAACATAACATGTATTTTTGATTGATATAAAATATTTTGGTGATGTAAATATAAAAAATAAAATTTAGGTGTTACGCATTTACATACATAAAAATTGTGGGTGTTGTGTATGTGAATGCTTCTTATATAAAATCCAATATTTTGTCTGTTCGTTGTTATCGGTCATTCCAAGAATATCAACTAACCAAACCAAATGGAACAGATAAAAAATAATGTAAAGCTGTAAAGCATTAATTTGGTAAAACCTCAACCTTGACGCTCTTTTTTAACTGCTTGCCCCTGCTACTTATCTAAGAGCGCGAGAGCCGAAAATTCAGCTGAAACTTTCACACATCACCTGTTTGGTTCTGTTCCGAATGGAGAGAGAGAGTGAGAGACGGTAGGTTTTGAAGACCCACAAGCTTTCTTCTTCTGGCATTCCTCCTAGCAGTCACTGAGAACAAGGCTTCGATGGAAAGGATAAGTATTATAGGAGTGTTTCTGATTTTTCTCCTGTCCCAATGTCACCAATTTCAAGCGTTAGGAGACTTAATAAGGACAAGGGGACTTCATTTTGAGCTTCAAGGGAACCCTTTTTTCGCCAATGGGTTTAATGCTTACTGGCTCATGTACACAGCATCAGATCCGTCTCAGAGAGCTAAAGTCTCCAACGCCTTCAGAGAAGCTTCGAGCCATGGACTCACTGTAGCTAGAACTTGGGCTTTCAATGACGGTGGCAACAATGCTTTACAGTATTCTCCAGGATCATACAATGAACAAATGTTCAAGGTTTTAAAGGATTTTTCACATCTTTTTCATTCTTTTTTTTTTACCTTTAATTATTTATTTCGATTTGCAGTCTTATTTTTTCTGACATGGATTTTGTGTTGCTTTGCTTAGGGTTTGGATTTTGTGATTTCTGAGGCGAAAAGGTATGGGATCCGGCTTATACTGAGTTTTGTGAACAACTACGAAAACTTTGGGGGGAAGAAGCAGTATGTGCAGTGGGCTAGAAATCAAGGGCAGAACATTGGATCTGATGATGAGTTTTTCACTAATAATGTTGTTAAAGGATACTTTAAGAATCATGTTAAGGTATGGAGAATTTTTTTTTAAAAAAAATTTAATTGTTTATTTATTTATTTATTTTCCTCCACCAGTCATCTCTTCCCTAAATTTTTATAAGTTGTTTCATGCTTGTAATATTTTATGTTGTTTGTGGATGATCAAATCATATATCAAGAGTATATTTAATTTTTTTTTTTTTTTAAGAATGAAATTCAACAACAGATACTTCTCTCTCTCTCTCTCTCTCTCTCTCTCTCTTTCTGGGAACTTTCTGTTGTTTCTCTCAATTTATTTTTAGTATATGTACTTGGGATTCTTGATAAAATGCAGTAAAATGTAACCTTGGGTATTTTTGCCTGCTGTGAGAAAGAGTTATTTTTATGTTTTTGCTTCTGTTGAGCTGCAAAAATGTTGAGGAAAAAATAAAAAAATTACATTGATATAGTGGTGGTAGCTATTCTCTTCTTTACAACAAATTTTGAGCACCATAAAAAATAATAATAAAACGCACAATCAACCAAAAAGTTACACTATACTTTTACATGGAAATTAAGTCCCAATTGAAAACCATCTTGATTGAGTCGAGGCAAAGATCTTCCATTTGGAAGCTATTATGAGTTCAGCAGTCATTACCAAACTAAGTGAATTCACAAGCATGAACCTGAAAATAGCAGTTGGTGTGTTGCTTTTCATCATTGTTTACCTTTTTTAATGCAAGGAATGTATGGTGCTGCCCTTTCTTTTTACTTTGTTTGGCATACTCTTCGTTTTGCTTAAGAGAAAACCTTTTGTAACTTCACAAGCCTCACGTTGGCTGATGGATTAAATAACCATTTTCTAGTTGAGATAAGCTTTTTGGATTCTTCCAAATTGGAAGGATAGAAATCAATTATTGTTGAATAATTAATTAAAAAAATTATGAACTTCTTAAGTTTCTTAGGTCACTCCATTGCAAAGGACACATTTTCTAATTATTTTTTTTTCTATTTGACGGGTGGGGGATTGATCAAAATTCTATATTAAATGAGTTTCAATGAGAATCCTTTGATTCTTCCTTGCTGATGTTGAGCCTATATTATTTTATTTAATTTTTATTTTTCAGCCATAACTTTTTGCTTTTTAGTAAGAAAATTGTACCAATAATATGTCTTACTCTAAATTATTCATTGCAATAGATTTTCTCATCTTTCTTTCCTACCTATCAATTTCACAAGCATCATTAAACATTTCTTTTGTGTGAAGCAGTGGAACTGGATACCTACTGTCTAAAAGACATGAAGATCAGAAGAAATTACTGTATGTATGGCACCACAGGGATTCCAATTTCTTGCACTACTAGGATGTTTCCTGATTGAGCAATTTTTTTAATGTTTTCTTTATTACCTTTGTCACCTCTGGCCCTTCTTCATTTCCCTCAGGAAATTATTTTTCATTTTTGTGTAACATTTTAATGAGGAGCATTAAGTCGGAACTGTAAAACACAGTCAAACGCTGAATAAAAAAAAAAAATTACGTCTAAAGCCAAAAAGGCGAAGCGCTGAGTTCAATTTATGACCTTCAGCTTATGTAATAATAATGAGAACTGCAACTTTCATGCACGACTGAGCTCTCTAAAAAAGTGTCAACTTCACCAAGGTCAAGCCACAAACACTAGAGAATAATCTAGAAAACTGAAGTCATCCTAAATCACTAAATCAGATTACAGATGTACAACTGAATATTGTCTTTAAGATGTGTAGAAGATATTTTACCAAAAACAATAATAATATTTGATTGCATACATTTTTCTAAATTAACGTTTATAAATGTGTATGAACTCCTCTGTATCTTTTTTATTTGGCTTTCGAGGAATTTTATTCTTTTTACTGCTCTTGTTTTGCATGTTTAAATCATTTCAAGCTTTGTATCTTAGCTTATAATATATGATGCTTCAATATTGATTTATCACTAATAACTCCTTGATTTCTGCCAAGAAGACTGTGCTTACGAGGTACAATACCGTATCCGGAGTTATTTACAAGGATGACCCTACCATCTTTGCGTGGGAGCTCATGAATGAGCCTAGATGCCCTTCAGATACCTCCGGGAACACCATACAGGTTGAAATTTATAACCACTTTAATGTTTTATTGCCTTTAATATGCTTTTTATTCTAGATTTTATTAGTCACCAATCATCATTTCTGACCATTTATGTATCTGATACATTCAACGAATTTTTGCAGAACAAATGCTCATAACATTACATTTGCATGGGAAAAACAATAACCACAGTTATTCTCGATGAAAAGCAATAATCTGTTACAGTTTATAATTTTTGTCATGGTAATTCAGCTCTTGCTTTCTAATTGCAGACATGGATCACAGAAATGGCTGCTCATGTAAAATTTATAGATAGCAATCACTTGCTTGAAGCTGGTCTTGAAGGATTTTATGGGCCTAAATCACCCTCAGAGTTGCAAACAAATCCAGGCATTGAAGTGGGAACTGACTTCATCTCCAATAATCTGATTCCAGGAATTGATTTTGCTACACTCCATTCATATCCAGACCAATGGTAATGCTCTAACAGCAAAATGAGCAATAGTTGAATTCTGTTAAGTATGCATAATGCTTTTTTAGTTATCTCATCAAGTGTGGGCTGAACAGAAGTTAATTACGTTGATTTTAGCATTGCTATGATATTTATCTGCTCAATTTTGATTTTACTATATATATATTTTTTTAAACATTAAATAATAAATTGTTTAGCAAGCTTTTAAAGAAGAAAAAGGAGGGTGGAGTATTAAAATATTCTGAATCATAGAGCATAATCGACCTTGTTAAAAAGAGGCGCATTTACATATGTTCCACACCATTTTTATGTATTTCCATATCTAACACCTGCAATTTCATATGCACAAACATTACACTCAAATTGTTAATTTTGCATAAAAATTATCATTACTTTTAACTTTTTAAAAGTGAAGTGCATCTTTTCAAGCCTAGGTTTTTGACATTGAAGTTTTATAAATGTAATTATGAAAAATTAGATGTTAGATATGTAAATACATAATAATTATGTGGTATGTAAATTTCCTTAAAAAAATTCATCTTTTTGTTTATATCATGTGGTGATATAAAATGTAAGTTATTGTAGTGTTCAGAAATATATGACCCGATTAAATTTTCACATGTTATTTCATATGCTTGAGATTGTTTTCTATTTCCATTTCTTTCATATGCAATAACCCTTAATAATATTTCATTTTCCTAAACAATTTCATTATTTTGATTTTACAATTGATCTCTGAGGTCTTTTTCAGGTTACCAAGCTCAACTGATCAATCCCAACTTCAATTTTTGAACAAATGGCTCGATGCCCATATACGAGATGCCAGCAATGTTATCAAGAAGCCCCTTCTCTTAACAGAGTTTGGCAAATCTTGGAAGGATCCAGGTTACAGCAGTTACCAAAGAGATGCTCTTTTTAACACAGTATACCGGAAAATCTACCAGTCCGCGAGGACTGGAGGTGCAACAGCAGGTGGCCTCTTTTGGCAGCTTTTCACTGAAGGCATGGACTCAATGAGAGATGGATATGAGATCGTTTTGAACGAGACTCCATCGACAACAAAGATCATCTCCAGCCAATGCAGGATGCTTCGATACCTTGGTAAAATGCTTGCCAGGGAGCGGAACATTGCTAGGCTGGAGAGGGCGAAGGCCATCAGAGAGGCTCAACAAGGTGGAGGAATTAAAGGAAATGGTAACTGAAGATAATGGTTGCTTCTGCACTTTGTAACACAAATGCAGCTATTTCATTTATTGCTACTGTTGCATTTGTTAGTTTTTTAAGCTTTGTGTTTTTCCTTGGCATGGTTTTCATATTGAAGAGGAGAGGAGTTGTTGGGGTGTTTATAACATAGTTTGTAATATATATGTATCTGTAAGAGGTGCCGCGTACCTCGGCCATTTGGTTGGCATCCTCGGTGTACTACCCCTCTGGACAGGGGTTCGAATCCCCTCTAGTGGCCTTAAGGTGGTGGTACTCAAAATTTTAGGCATGTTAGGAGTGGCTGGAGACTCGTATAATAGACTTTGGTCATTACTTTTTTTTTAAAAAAATAATAATAAAAAATGTATCTGTAAGAGATCATGATGGTATGAACATGTTTGATGCACTTTACTAATGTATGTGGAATATCAGATGATACTAATTTTAAATGATATAGATTTTATTATTGTTTGACTGGTGTCTCTTGTTCAAGATGATGGAATGAGTATTTCCTTAGAAAGCAAAATATATTATTGAGTGTGGGAATGTGGGAACAACTTCGAAGAGTAAGCACACAACCATGCAAGAACTCAATAGGAGTGATTTGTTTATGAACATGTTTCGAAATGATAAAAATGGGAAAAAAACTTGATGACAATGGTTGCGATTCAGAGATGGTAAATGTTTTCTTACTGTTTGAGTTTGCATTTGAGGTTTTTTTTCATTAGTTTTATCATTATTTTTTTCTACTAAAAATGCTGGCTCGTATGGTGTTTCCAACAACCGGACAGCATCTACATTAATCGTTACGATAAACAATTTTTTATTGCCTGATGATTGGGCATTAGCTACTTAGGCAACAGGTTTAAATTTTGAACTCTCAATTTCAGAATCGTCATAAAGTGTCATATAGAATCCAATTGTATGCACAAAAAATACAGAAAATTGCTGATGCTCATAGCCAGGAAAATACTTTTGCAGTAATTCTGATTATTCCTTGCAGCAGCAAATTGAATAGATAGAATGGCAATATGGAGCATATAAGATAAATCGGACACAAACTGAAGCTTTCTTCTGGCATGCTGGTTTCTAAAATAAATTCACTTATTTGTTTATTTTTTGTGCATTTGGTGATGTGATTGTGAGCACCAAAAATTTGTATGCCCTGGCCCCTCTTGAGAAATGAATGATGAGAGTATTCTTCAGGTTACAGGTCAAATTTTCAGAAGGAAAATGAAATACTAGATAAGAAATTATTTAGATATTTCACTTTCAGTTTGTTATAACTTTTTGATTTGTAGTTCAATATTTCTCATTGGTGCAAGTCCTTATTGTTAATTATCCTTCACGATATTGAAAGAGAATTTTTGATTAAGGTTAGTCATAAAAGCGTTGATAACTAAGGGTCTGTTTGGCGCAGCGTTTTCGCTGCTGCGCGGCATCCGAACGCGAAATTCGCTCGTTTGGGGCGACGTTGGAAGAGGCGCGACCCGCCATCTAG
>NW_018244329.1:4219-10316 GCF_001263595.1 Phalaenopsis equestris | reverse complement strand
GGGAGGGGTCGCTGAAGCTGAAAAGCTGGGAAGCTGCAGCTGCGCCAAACAGAGCCTAAGTGTATAGAAGAAACAATTTTGCATATGAATTATGAAATTTGATTGAATTTTTTATGTTATAAAAATTTCTCACTTTGAGCTTACAAGAACATAGTTTTATTTTTTTTTTTATTTTTCTATTTATGCGGAAGGGGAGGGGGGAATTTGCTTTGTTAATGATTTGATAAAGAGGATGTGATGTGTCATCACTCCCAGGATGAAAGTAGAAATCTTGAAGGACATGTCTGCTGCACCGCCACATTCTCACTAGTGGTCTAGCAAAAATATATAATCGTGATATTAAAAGAGATTTGAAAAAAATTATGAATCCTAACAGGAAGGATTTGATTACGAGACTGGATAGTGCATTATGGACATATAGAACTGCTTATAAAATTTCTATTAGAATTTCACCTTATTAGCTCATATATGATCATTCAATTAGGTTGGGATGAAGCACTCGATCAAAATCGCATGGTTTCGTCATCCCAGGTATGCATGGACTCTGGTCTACTTAGTCATGGGTTGCTACATCCAAAGTAACCTTGAAGGCTTTGTGAGATGTTTATCTAAAAGAACTAATTTGATTCGACCTTAGCTAATCGTGGACTTTATGCCTTATCAAGTAATTAACTGGTTGAGAAAATTACATACTACTTCTATGATTGTTATTTAATGATGTCATTTTGTCGCAACTTTCCAGTTAGAGGGCTCAGATCTTAAACACGTTTTTTGTGGAGCTTGTCGGCTAAGCCATTTGGACAGAAGACACGACCACGTCCTTACTAGCATTGATTGATTTTAGAATGAATTTACTGGTACATAAGGTGTGACACTTGCTCTATGTGAGCTTAAGTTAAACATATATTTGTCGCCCTTGATAAACTGGTGTAGAGTGTGGATAATTTTTGTCTTTTAGTTTTTAATGATTTTAAATTTAATATTTCATAATTTTATGTTTTTTGAATTTTATTTCATTTTTTAGCGAAATGAAACCCTAAAAATTTTACATTAAAAAGGATCAGACCTTATCAACACAATCGTACTTACAAAGAATTTGGTTCATAAATTATGATAGTTAATTTATTTAGATGTTTATTGCAACTTGATTTTGAAAGTAGACCCCTCAAATTGAAATCTTCTATCAACTTAGTCATCTTAGATGAATTGGTTTTTTAAATTGAACTTTGTAAACTTTTCCCACCTTATAGATGATTGGGTTCATATATACTAAACTTATTTATTATAATAGACCCTCAATACTCTTTTTCATTTATAAATGATTGTGTCTCAATATTACATTTCTTTTTTGAAATACAAAAATATTAAGTGTTTTTGGTTTGGGATTAATTTGTTAATCAAAGGCTTATTACTTTCATATAGATACATGGATAAGATATCACACATCTTTTAGATAAAGCCAATATTCAATTATTAGTCTGCCTTATCAACTTCAATCTTCATAGGAGAAGGATCAAACCAACTAAGTGCTACTCAATTAGTCTTGATAATTCCATCCCTTATGAAGAAGAAGATTGGACTGATATAATTCAAGCTTAATTTCAGTATAATAGGAAGTTTTGTTCTTTGTTTATACATACATACATATATATATATATATATATATATATATATATATATATATTTGAAGCCCGAAAGCAAATTCTTTAAAATAAGGGACGATACAAGGTTGTAATGAGTGAGTACTTTAAACCTAATCACTACTCATACAACACACTCAATAAAGACTTAATTGTACATGTATACCCCAAAATGAAGAAGAGAATCTCACAAAAAAAAAATTGTAGTAATTGCTTGGGCGAGTAAGTGTGAATAATGGTCCATCTTAAAATTACCTATTTTATATGACCATTTTATACCCATTTTTGAGGTTATTATGCTTTAATGAAAGATATTTTGTGTATTTTTGGTTATAGGTGCAAGAAAAAAGAATTTAAGAGCTAAAAGGAGAAAAAAATAAATAAAAAAGGAGCAAAATGGGCCAAACAAAGAAAATTCCAAAAACCAGACAAACAGGCGCCTAGGCGTGACAGTTTTGGTGCCTAGGTGCGGCAGTTTTGGCATCTAGGCGCTAGAGTTGGTTTCTAGAAGATCCGTTGAATGAGACTGAGTTTTAAAGAGATGTCTTAAACAACCTTGGTGATTTTCGGAGCTCTATAAATAAGGATTAATTCTAAACGTAAAGGGAGAGTTCTATGGTCGTTTTGAAAAGGGGACGCACCCATTTTTGTGAGTATTTGTGATTTTTGGAGTTTTGTGTGTCTTGTAAGAGTCTATTGGAGTCAGAGAAGTTAGGGAACTTCAAACGAGTGCTTGGGGAAACATTTCAGATAAATATTTGTATCTTTTTCTTTAATTATTGTACTTTGGATTTGAGTTTTATAAATATGTTTTGTTTTGTTATCCCTATGTGTTCGGAGTAGTTTTCTTATTTCTCCTTGCAATATGAAGTAATCAGGTGGTGGTTTTGATTTACTTAAAACTTCTTTTATTCCAAAATTTGTCATGGTTTTTCACCGGTCCTAACAAATTGGTCACTTGTTTTGTTAAAATTTTTTGAGAAAATAAAAGAACCGAGAGGGCTAAGATTTCTCTAAATAGTGAGTATCACATTTCACTTTGGAAAGAGCCATGAAGATCGTCGAAGGAGGAGTGTAAATAGATAGGGAGATAAGATTTGATTGGTGCATAATTGATTGTTTCTAGGGTGACATACTAGATTCTTCTATTAATTTGGTTTAGAATTAGGATCTAGGGTCACTAGTAGGTCCTATAGAGAGGGCACACCAAGTAATCTAGAAGTGAGAGACTAGAACCTACCCAACACTACAATGGATGTCAACACTAATTTTAGATTAACCAGTGCTCTTTATGCTCAGAAGAGGTAAAGAATATGTATGCTTAAAGAATATGTATGCTTCAAGAATATGTATGCTTCTATTTGTCACAATACAACAGTTAAACTTCTAAACATTTGAAATCCTACACTAATTTTGAATTATTTGCAAAAAGAAAATTTTCTTTATTTATATATGTCTTGAATTTTCTAAAATTCTGCATTTACTTTTAACTTGCATTTGTAGGAATTAGTAAACTTTATTTCATCGCTTAAATTACTTTAAATTTTTTCTTAGATTATATTCTAAAGTCTTAAGTAATGGGTTTTCAAAGTAAAATTCCTAAATTTACCTTTTTCCTTTAATTTTGTTTGTGGGATCGATACTGAGGTTTTTAAGGAAAACTCTATATTACTTAAAACGATATATTTACTTGTGTACTACCTCCAATGAGAAAACTATTAATATAAATTTTATAATATTACACTTGTTCTCACTAACCATTAAATATAAATTGGTCCAAGATTTTGGCCATATGACGGAACATAAATATCTGCGTAACAACTGGTCGAGTCAAGTTTTTGGCACAATTGCAGGGGAACTTAAAGGGAAATTTCCTTTTCAAACTTTTTGATTTTAAAACCTTATTTGAATTGCAGAATTATTAAAAATTAATTTAGCATTATTTTACTATTCAAAAAAATACAAAAACAAAAAAAAGAAAAAAATAAATAAAATTAAATTACTTAGATATTTTAGTATTTTATTTTTGGAATTATACCTTATGCATGCGAAGTTCGAGATCTAAATGTTTAGTGCCCTACAATTCTGAATTTAAACAAACTATAAGATAAAGTCAAAATCAAAAACAACTTCACAATTCTCAAGAAATGATAAACACATCACAAAATAACACTGAGATTTTAACTACTGAAAATGAACATCATAATTTACAAGGACCTTTAAGGGATTATGCAAACCCTACAACAAATGAAATTCAGTTTAGTATTCAAACCGCTATTGTAGTGGCTAACTCATTTGAACTTAAACCTGCAATAATACAAATGGTGCAAAATAATCAATTTGGGGGAACACCATCCGAGGATCCAAATTTACATCTTGCAAGTTTTCAAGAACCATGTGCTACATTAAAATATGATGGTGTATCAAATGATGCTGTTAGACTTAGACTTTTTCCTTATTCCTTATCAAATGATGCTGTTAGACTTAGACTTTTTCCTTAAGGATGGGATAAAGCTAAGATATGGTTAAATTCCTTATCACCTGAATTTATTAGAACTTGGGGAGACTTGACACAAAAATTCTTGACTAAATACTTTCCGCCTTCAAAAACTGCTAAGCATAGAAATAATATTACTTCTTTGACTCGGTATGAAATGGTGTCAATTTATGAAGCGTGAGGACAATTTAAGGAGCTCCTTAGAAAGTGTCCACATCATGCTTTACCTGATTGGTTAATCATTCAAAATTTTATAATAGGTTAATAGGATCCCTTAGATCTATAATTGATGCTGCTGCTGGAGGATCTTTAATGTCAAAACTATTTGATGAAGCTTATGCTTTAATTGAAGACATGAATACTAATATTTTTCAATGGCCCTCATTAAGGGTAAACCATATAAGAGTAGCTAGTATTCATGATAATGATGCTATGTCAATCCACGCATCTCAAGTTGATATGATATTTAGGAAATTAGATAATTTTACAATGAACTTTTCTCAAACACCTCAAGTGCGTGAGGAAAATTTATTAGAACAATTTAATGATTCTCAATCATTAGAAACTTAACATGCAGTTGCTAATAATCTCAATAATTCATATTCAAACTTTTATAACAAAGGTTGGAAAAACCACCCCAACTTTAACTGAAATAGTAATAACTCTAGTGGTGGAAATCAATAATGGGGAAACAATCAAGCAAACCCAACAGAAAACTGAAATAACTAGGGTAGTTGTAACTATTGACCTTCTTATCCTCCTGTTCTTCAATAACAAACAATTTAAGGAAAATAATTTCGTTATAGAAGAAGTAGTTTTATAAAAGGATAATCAATTACAATGTTAAGTGACCAAAGGAAAATATGTTGAGATTTTCATACCTATTTTACACTGATTTTGATGATATTGCACTTCAAAGAAAGGTATTTTTGATATTTTGTTGCAGGTACGTTGAATTATGATCATTGGAGAAAAAATATGCAAAAACTTGCGAATTTGTAGCGAAAAGGACCACAATATGAAGATTTGAACTAGGTCGCCGACGGCAAGCCCAACGGCGCCGACGACAGGTTTTTCCAGAGTGTTCAGAATCAAATATTCCAGAAGGCCACCGACGGCGCCCTAGAGGCCGCCGACGGCGAGATCGGCGGGGGGGGGCGGGAGGGGGGGGGGTGTGAAAAATTTTTGAGGGGATGCTAACGCAACTCTTGGGAAAACTCTTCTACAACTTTAAGAGAAATTTTTGGGAGGCCGAAAAAGGGAGTCCAAAGAGTGTAGAGGGTATAGAGTGTAGAGAGCTTAATTTATGGTTAGATTGTGAGGAATTCTTTGAGATTGTAAGAGTCGAGGGAAAGTGAGAGGTTTCTTCCTCCTTGCCATTTCGAAGAAGAATTCAGTGTACTGTAAAGAAAGGAAGAGATTCAGAGGAACTTCAAGGAGTTTGTTTGGGGAGGAATTAGAGATAAGTGATATTTACTTATTATAGTTTGTATGACTTTATTTTTATATATAAATTTTGAGTTTTGTCGTATCTTCCCCATGAGTTTTGAGTAGTTTTCACTGTCTTTCTCCTTATCTTGAGATTTTGTGAAATGGTGATTTGAATTGGTTGAGCCTTGACAATGTTAAAGAAGTTGTGATGATCTTTTCACTTCGATCTTAATTTACTTTCAATCTGGCCAATTGATTTGTTAAAATATGTTAAGTTTTACAACTAAAGTGAAGATTACATCCAAAATTCAGGGAGGTCAAAGTCCTTGAAAGTTGGGTGCAAATAAAATTATAGGGCGTAGAATTGGAGAGTTTAGAGTGACAGAATAAAATCCTCAATTCGGTCCTATCGTTTGGGTGCTGAAGTGTAGATGTTAGCCCTCAAGCGAGGGGAACATGGGAGCTCTGAAGTGAGAGCCAGTATCCTCCCAGCCTAGCTGCAGATTCAGTAAACAAGCATAGGATTAGT
>NW_018244329.1:3008-3935 GCF_001263595.1 Phalaenopsis equestris | reverse complement strand
TCTAATATTACTCCCTGTGAGATCGATATCCAGGACTCCATTAGAGCCCTGTATTACTTGAGTGATACGTATACTTGCGTTGATAAGTGTGACTTTGCAATTATTGAATATTTTATATACATCTTTATCGAATCTATAACCGCTGTCAAGTTTTTGGTGCCGTTGTTGGGCAATTAAATCTTCTAGCAGCCAGTATCAAATTCTTGTATTTTTAAGCATATCTAAAGTCGCTATCAAGTTTTTGGTGCCGTTGCCAGGGAGTAAACAAGAATCATAATTAGAGTGACGGACAAATTTGGACTATTAAAAAACTTTTACTGGAATTGCAACTTATTTTCATATTTAGTTAACTATTTTTTTGTGTACTGATTTCAATTTTATGTGTAAATTTGAATTTAAAAATCTTATACCCTACGATTCGGAATTAGAAAACACTATTAGAAGAATTAGAAAACTAAGAAGAGAACCTAGAAATCCTGACACAATGGAAAATAACGTGAACTTTCAAGGAATAGAAAATGAACACCAACCTAGACCTCTACAAGATTATTTAAATCCTACAGCAGATGAAATTCACTTATCTATCCAAAATCCTGATGTAGCTGTTAATTCATTTGAGCTTAAACCTGCTATTATACAAATGGTACAAAATAATCAATTCGGAGGTACACCAAATGAAGATCCTAATTTACACCTCGCTAGTTTTTTAGAACTTTGTGCTACCTTTAAATATGACAGAGTTTCGAACAATGCTGTCAGACTTAGATTTTTTCCTCTTTCACTTAAGGATAAGGCTAAGATGTGGTTAAATTCATTAGCACCTGGATCTATTAGAACTTGGGGAGAACTTTCACAGAAATTTCTATCCAAATATTTCCCTCCATCCAAAACTGCTAAACTTAGAAATGACATAACATCATTATGTCA
>NW_018244329.1:1786-2851 GCF_001263595.1 Phalaenopsis equestris | reverse complement strand
TAAAAGAGTAGCTAGTATCCACGATTCTGATGCAATATCTATGTTAGCTTTGCAGATTGCTGCAATATCAAAGAAATTAGATCATTATGGAATGAATTATTCTCCAACACCTACTATGATGGAAGAGAATTCATCTGGGCAATTTGTGAATGTTCAAACTTTGTATGAGACTTTAAATGCTTTTAATAATAGACCCAACAACCCTTATTCAAACTATTATAACCCAGGTTGAAAGAATCATCCTAATTTTAATTGGTATAAGAATTCTTCTACAAATCAATAATGGGCAAACAATCCAGTGAACCCATAAGGAAATTCATCCAACTAAGAAAATGTTAATTATAGACCTTCTTATCCTTCAGCATTTAATAGTAACACTCAAATTAAGGAAAAGAAGTTGTCTATGGAAGAGATGGTATTAAACATGGGTCAACAATTGCAGAATCAAGGAAATCAATTACAAAATCAAGGAACTGCTATCAAGAATATTGAAAATCAATTGGGGCATATCGCTACTGTTCTTAGAAACCGAACATTGAGAACATTTCCTAGTAGTGTGGAACCTAATCCTAAAGATCATGAAAAAAAATAGATAAAAGCGATACAATTACGAAGTGGAAAAGAATTGGAAATAAGAGTGCAAAAAGAAAAATAAACTAAAAATGAGAAAGTAGATACGGAAAAGGAAAATGATCATGAATATCCAGATTTAGAATATCCACTTACACCAATGAAAATTACTATGGAGAAACCTCCACCACCATTTCCTCAAAGATTGAAGCAACACAAAAAGGATAAACAATTTTCCAAGTTTATAGAAATTCTTAAGAAATTAACTGTAAATATTCCCTTCGTAGAATCTTTAGAGAAAATGCCCAATTATGTGAGGTTTATGAAAGATATTTTCAACAAGAAAAGGAAGTTCACTGATAATGAGACTGTTGCACTTGGCGAAGAGTGTAGTGCAATTATTCAGTAAAAACTTCCTGAAAAATTAACCAGGTAGTTTCACTATACCGTGTGCTATCGGTGAAAAATTTTATGGAAGAGCTTTATGTGATTTGG
>NW_018244329.1:0-496 GCF_001263595.1 Phalaenopsis equestris | reverse complement strand
GCCTCTACTAGATATGTTGTCTCGGATTCGGGAGAGAAAATCCTCGAGCCCTTGACTTTGTATGATTATCTTTTTGTTCCTCCAGGACCTGATGAACATAATGATAATGATGTTGGCTACATTTTTACTATTTCTGGTGATAACATTGATCTCAATCCTCAAAATGATCCTCAAATGATACTTGAGTCTAATACGTTCAATACTAAAGAAGACTCCGACGCTACCGCTTACGATAGTATCAGAAGAGAGGAACCAATCCTCGAGTTCCATGGCACGCCGTTAATAATCAACTTGGAACTTTCCGATAAAGAAGATACATTGGAAAATTCAACAGCAACATCTCAAGAAGAAATCACAGAAATAAATTTAAGGAGCGGAAAAATGTTACCTGCAAGAATAGTTCCAACGAATAAAGGAAAACAAATTGTAATTCAATAAAAGTTACCTTCACCTCCATCAGCAGAAAAACAACATGATCAAGATAAATCCACAGGAA
>NW_018244328.1:0-1046 GCF_001263595.1 Phalaenopsis equestris | reverse complement strand
CTCACGGGTACCTATCGCGTGTTCTGCGGCTCAGCCTTGTGGGTATCGTTCGCGATTTATGCGTCCTCTGTGTCCATCCTGTCTCACAGCGTCTATTTCGACGCCAGTTTTTTCCTCGTCTGACTTGTCTGCTTTCTTCTCTGAACTCTGAATGTCGCACCTATCTTTGAGGATGACTTCGGACAAATCGTATGCAGCTACCCTCGCCGGTGTCCACGCCTCAGACACACCAAAATCGTTATCTTTCCCTTCGTCGTTTGAGTGGCGAAGGACGTCAAGAAACCTGGTAGGATGAATGGAAAACCTGCCATCTTTTTTTGCAGAAGCTGAAGGTATTTAACTTGTTTTCTCCTGTCGTCTGAATTTATTTGAAAAAATTTCTATATGATCTTCTCAAAATGGAGCTTATTCGCAAAAAATTTGAACTTATGTACCTTGTTGGAGAATGAAAAATTGAAATATTAGATGAGAGACACATTGTTATTCAAATTAGTAATGAAGACAATTACATGCGCTTATTTGCTAGAAGGATAATATGGATTGATAACAAAAAATGAAGATTCTGAAATGGTCTTTAGATTTTGAACCACAGAAGAAACCACCAATCATTTCGGTTTGGATTCATCTCTCGGGTATGAAATTTCACTATTTTTCTCAAAAAATATTGTACTCTATTGCCTCAACTTATGAGAAGTCACTCAAGACGGACATTCCTACTTTTAATCTATTCCGCCCTTAGAGACATCATTTCACTCGCTTCTGAGAAAATCTGGTTGGGCACACAACACCATGAATATTGACAGAAGGTAGAGATTGAGCTTTTTCCGTCCTGTTATTTGAACTGTCGTATGTTTGGACACTCCGGTTCTCAATGTCACTATCTACACCCCCAACTCAGACCAAAAAAGCAAACTGCTTCGCTAGAGGTTGTGATTCGATCTCCTCATCATCAGCTCCCAGTTTTCGACACTATTGATCATCAGAAGGATATCCCAGATGATGTCACTATCAATGCAGGCAATATGACAACTATTCAGTCCCCAGTT
>NW_018244327.1:0-512 GCF_001263595.1 Phalaenopsis equestris | reverse complement strand
GGTTGTAGGTGTTTGGCGGAGCGGTTTTCACAACAGTTGACCTGTTGGCGGTTAACCAAATATGAAATTATTTTTCCGCAAGTACAAAATTATTTTATTTGGTGCTCAGATTTGAGGTTTATGTTATGATTGAGATGGAATCTCTTTATCCTATACAATGCTATTAGGATGCATCGTCTTTCGGACTCTAGGTATTGCTCCAAATGAGACGGCAATCGGGCTCCTTACAAGGTACTTACCAGAAACCCATGACAATTGCCCTTCTGAAACTTCACCGACAGGCATGGTAAAACTGTTAAAGTTGAGCGTGATATTAAAACTCTTTTTCTCCCCTACTTCGTTGAATTTAAGAACTGTAGGTGAAACATCTATATTCACACCCTTGGGCTCTTCAACCTCCACGGTGTACATGGTGCCAACATCTCCCACATTGGTCACTGTTCTACTAACAATTTTCGGTAATTCACCAAGACTAAGAGTCACTGCTATGGAAGGATAGTTCAGTTCTTCAA
>NW_018244326.1:0-747 GCF_001263595.1 Phalaenopsis equestris | reverse complement strand
AAGAGAAAGACAAAATAATTAAGGGAGAGAGAAAGGGAGGAAGGAAGAGAGGGACGAGCAAGCGAGGGAGAGAGACTGAGAGGAGTAAGAGTTTGTGACAGGGAAGAGGGGTGAGTAATTGGTATAGTGAGTGAGAAAGGGATAAATAACAAGAGCTAGAGAAAGTAAGAATAAGAAAGATATGAACAAAATAAAGAGATAGAGAGAGAGAGAGGAAAGATAGCGAGAGATGACAGAGTAAGAGGAAGTGAGAGAGAGAGGGGAAGAAGAGTGAGGGAGAGAAAGTGATGAAGGGAGAGAAAGTAAGAGAAATAAGGAAGGATATAGAGAGAATGAGAGATGAAGAGAGGGAGAACGAAATTGAGAGAAGAGAGAACGATAAGAGGGTGAGAAAGAGCAAGATTAATGAAGAGAGAGATCAAAAGAGCAAGGTAGTGAGAGAGAAAAAGAAAGGGATAGAGTTAGAGAGGGAGGGAGAGAAGGCTGGTGAGAGAAAGAGAGAAAAAAGAGAGAGAAAGAGACATATGGGAGGGAGGGTAGAAAGAGTGGCGTAGAGTGGGAAGGAGAGGGGGTGGGAGGGATGGGAGGAGATAATAAAAAGGAAAGAGTGAGCGGAGAACTAGAGAGTGCGAGCAAGATAGAGAACGATTGACAGAAAACAAGAGAGGGAGTTAAATGAGAGGAAGATAGACGACGAGCAAGAGAGATATAAAGGGAGAGAGATTGTAATAGAGAGTGAGAGAAAGA
>NW_018244325.1:0-368 GCF_001263595.1 Phalaenopsis equestris | reverse complement strand
TTATATTGCCACAGTCGTCCAAACAAAAGGTGATAAACATCCATAGGGATCACGCCGCAGCACACCTGGTCTTGCAACTGGCCTTCGATCGAAAATTCTACCAAACATATTTGATTCATATTGATTCGATTCTTCTTCAACCACATCAGTGAATATGCCTTTGAATGTATCTTTGTTGCGAGTCCTAATTTCTTTGCCATAAGTGTCGACGCTCCGTTCTTACTGCTTCCGCGGTCGATGATGAGACTGAACACCTTTCTGTTCATTATGCAGCGGATGTAGAATATGTTGTGGCGAAGTCATTACGAATTCCTCATGTCCTCGGTTTGTATAATTCGTCGAATCACGAGCGTTTCTCCTTTATCTGG
>NW_018244324.1:0-390 GCF_001263595.1 Phalaenopsis equestris | reverse complement strand
TAACTTTCCATTTTGTTGTGTCACATATCTTATTTACGATCCCACACTAGGGTTTTGAGTAGCTGCAACGGATTGCTCTCTCCACCAAGATATACTGAAGATGGATTTCGAAGATAATGACGAAAACTTTGAAACCAATTTGAGTTTAGCTTTGCTCGGAATGTTTTCATTATCGTAAAGCCATTATTGTGGTTTAGGGTTTAAGGTTTCTACGGTTATATTTGTGTGTTTATGATGTGTTACTCATGAATTATTTCCAGTGTTTAGAAGTTTTTGATCACTTGTTTGTATGGAGTATTTTTGATGATTTATGGTGTTATTAAGTTGTAATGTGTCGTGTGTCGGCACTATTTTAGGTGCGGGGTTTGCCCGTAAGAAGCTGTCGGTCAT
>NW_018244323.1:0-231 GCF_001263595.1 Phalaenopsis equestris | reverse complement strand
TCAGAAATTTGATGTGTTAGCCTTTCAATCTTCATATACGTCTAATTCGTTTAAAACCTTTGTAATTTATAACTCCTAATTGTTGAGTATAAGAACTCGTAGATTAAGACATTCACTTAATAGAATAGATATATTTTTAGTTGGAGAGTGCAATCTAGATAGGGGACTAGAGGATTCCTAAGAATTCTTACATGGCTAAGTCCCATTAACTGTAATATGGGTTTCCAACAC
>NW_018244322.1:0-357 GCF_001263595.1 Phalaenopsis equestris | reverse complement strand
ATTGAACCTAACTCAACTCAACTCTTAGGTTCTACTTATATTGTACCTAAATACCTTAAATTTTATCCAAACTGGACTTAAAACTCTAGTTTCTACCTACATTAAACCTGAATCATCTTTAGTTTCTTTGACATTAAACCTAAATATTAGGTTTTAATTAAACTCTCTCAGATCTCATTGACATATGACCTAAAACAAATGACATCATAAAAATTTAACTCACTCATATAAATGATATAAAATTCATCTTAAAAGACATTAAAATATAACTTAAAAATCTATGTTTAGATTTACAAAAATTTCTTGGATGACGCAATCTATGGTTGCTGACAAGAATCTTTCGGTCCTAGTTTAAAC
>NW_018244321.1:0-368 GCF_001263595.1 Phalaenopsis equestris | reverse complement strand
TTTTTCCTCATTTTCTAAATAAATATATTGAATTTCAGAGCTTAAAAATAAATCTTTTTTTTTAAAGGCTAAAAATGAGTTTTTCACTAGAAAAATTCCAGTAAATCAAAGAAAAATTAAAAAAATATAAAATTTGCTCCTCTAAGTTTTCAGATCTTGGGGAGATTTTTTAAAAAAAATAAAACTTAATTTTCACCACTTAAGATATTTTATTTTTATTAAATATCCCATAATTTAAAATAATTCTAATAAATCACAATGAATTCAAAAAATTATGAAATTTGACCTAAAGGATCCTGTAGTTTAGGTCTACCTCCAGTAAAAATTTCAAGAAATTGTAATTTACCTTGGTCAAGTTAGGAATTTTC
>NW_018244320.1:0-405 GCF_001263595.1 Phalaenopsis equestris | reverse complement strand
ATATTTTACACAACTTTCTTTTCATATAAGGATCATATTTTTGGAGCTGTAGTGGTGTCAACTTCATAAATCCTTACATATAAAAAATCGGGATAATGATCCTCCTCTGTTCAACTGTATAATCTAATGTTATCAAAGTTGACTACGAAAAACTTTCTATTGTGAGGCAAAAATACCTAGCCCATCAACCTCATGAAATTAATGGGTGTGTTTGACAAACCAAAAATCATAACAATCCACTCATAAATTCCTTCTCGTGTTTTGAAACAGTCTTCCATTCATTTCCTAACCACATCGATATCTAGTGATACCCATTATGCAAGTTGATCTTGGAGAAGATAGTGGAAACGAGTACCTGGTTTAAGAGATCATCCAATCGAGGTATGAGAAATCAGTACTTGATAA
>NW_018244319.1:0-8559 GCF_001263595.1 Phalaenopsis equestris | reverse complement strand
TTTTTTCAAAAATGGTTAGGTGTAGCTTGACTTTTATGCCTGAATTGTTAGTTCCACTCTCCATTAAACAATTGAAAGCCTTTCTTATATTATATTTTACAGTACTAGCCATCACGATTTTGAAATGATTTAGATAGCGTTATCTCAACCTATTTCAACCATAGTTAGGATTGAATTCAATAAGCATCCTACATGTCATAAGAACAAGGTTTGAGTTACTGCAACGACAGTTGTTCTCATATTATTTTTGGGTGTAAATTAGAGTATTGTTTATTTTTTAAGCTTGGGTTGTAATACTAATTAATAAATAAATTATAACTATAGCTCCTAACAATAGGATAATTTAGAATAATTTTAAGCTTTGTATTGGACTAAAAATAAAATGCAATCTCTTAATCTATCTTAATTAAATTTAAGTCAATATACTTAAATTTTAAACAATAAAATTTAATAAAACATGAGCCACTACTTTTATATGAAAGTTTTATCAGAAAAATGCTTCTTTTAAGATGTATTTAAATATAAGTATTTGCCTTCATAAGTAAACAATATTGTAATAGAATAAATCTTACCTAACCAAATTTAATTATGGGAAGTATCTCTAAATATGGAAGCATAACAATTAAAAAATGTAATTCTTCATAAGTAGTATGGCTTCTATTAAACCTTTTTTATGGTATATTATTCTTAATATATGAGCCTCAATTTTCAAAAATAGTAGCTAGAGCCAGAGGGAGTAAATTTTAGCAGACAGATGGAGCGAGATAGACGAGGGTTTTTATTTGTGAGAGAGGGATTTGTAGCATAGTTTCTCAAAATCAAGCAAATTGCAATAGTTTAAGTCATTTCTAAATTGTAGCCATTTTAATAGGTGGTAAAAAGCTGTTTGTTAGCAGTTAAAATAGTTGTTATGTTTAAATAAGAGCATTTTTTTAGGAGCAGCTTTTAAAAGCATTGTTGAATAAGATTGTTGTTGGTATATGTTTTAGTTAATTGTGTTGCGTCCCTAATTATTAAGCTAAATAATAAGGTTTAGATTTTTTTTTGAAAATATCCTCCTTCATCATTACATGATCTTAATATTAATTAATTACCTAATATACATAATATGCAACGTAATAATGTTTCTTTTCTTATTAATATAAATGTGTTGTAATCATATTTTACGTCTAATTTCTTTCATTTTAAATATTTTTTTATTAGAGTTTGAGTAGAAGTATTTCTAAGTTAACGTAGAAATTGACTTATTCTCAGTGGGTTCGATACTGAGATTTTTAAAAAAAACTTTATATTACTTGAAATGATATGTATACTTGCTAGTACCGTAAGTCATTAATCAATTTTATAATATATTTATTTTACACACTAGTCGCTTAATATAAATTGGGTAAAGTTTTTTTGTCAACTTTCATAACTTAAATAATTGTGTAATTGTGAGTCGGGTCAAGAACACAGGAAAACATTCACTGAACTTATCATTGCAAGTAATACTGAAAGTAAAAAACTTATACTACCAAGTATTCCCTCAAACACAACAACCAAATCCTCTCTCAAACAATAACCTCTCAAAATATATACAAAATCCAAAGGGAAAAAGGTGAAAAACACTCTTAGTACCTCAACCTCTAGAGAGGAAGACAATCAAAAGAAAAAACTCTCCAAAACCTCTTCTCCAGCCTTTTCCAGCGCTCTCCTTCCAAAAGATCCCTTTTATTCGTGCCTTAGCTTCCACTTTTAAATATTCAACAAAAATCAGTATGAAAATACATTTGAAAAAGCTGCTTGACCATGCTTGAAAATCATGTGGTCATGCACAAAACTAGTGTGTTCATGCCAGTTTTGGCATGGTCACACCCAAGTTAGGTGTGGTCACACCCCGATTTAGCATGACTACGCCACACTCTTTCGCATGTTTTGACTCCATGTTGCGTGTTTGACACATATAACCTACAAAATAGCACAAAGAGTCTTCAACAACCATAAAATCATGATAAATAGGTGAAATAGCAAGTATAAAAGAATGATAACATGCAGGTGAAATCATATAAAATTGATATGTTGATACCCCCAAACTTACATCATTACTTTTCCTCAAGTAATCTCATACCTCACTCAGGACAGCCCATAAAAATATATGGGTACTCTGGTAGGTTTCTAAATTATTTAACTTGTTTATCAAAGTAAAATAGAAGTTTTTAAGTGTCATTTTAGGATAAATTAGTCTTAATGTCTACTAACTTGATCTTTTTCTTAATTTCCTTTGTTTTTTCCCTAGGAGACCTCAAATATTCTTAAATTGGTGACAACTAAATTATCACTAACCTTTAATAAATTAAAGCAATTTCAGCGGAAGCAACCAATCTAATCCTACTTAACTTTTTAATTGAAGATAACAATAAATGGGTTTCATTAAGTTCCACTAAGACTTCGTCAAAGTTTTTCTTTTAATTTTTTGTGCCAACCTCATGTTTCTTCTCAAGGTTTTTTTTACTTTTTTACTTTTTCCTTTTTCTTTTTTCCTTTTTTTATTCATTTCTTTTTTTTTTTTTTCTCTAAAGAATTACTATAGCTGGTTAGGCAACTTTGTCTTTTCTCTTTTTAAATAACATGAAGGTTAATTTCCATTAAGTGATAAGTCTCCAAAAAGTTTATAATGACACCTTTCATGTTATCTTTCAATTAAAAGTTAACATGACACTAAACTAGCAAACCAAAAGTAGAGAAGGACTTGGAACATCATTAGTTTAATACTGAATATTTTAATTACAAACTGTTAATAATCTTGAGATTTCTTTATGTTTCATTAGAAGCTGTTAAGTTTTGAAAGTTTATTATTGAAACATTAAGGTTAATCTTTCCTAAATAACATTTATCCTCTTTTAAAAGAACTTTTTGATAAACATGTTGAATTAATCAGAATTTCTAATGGAGTTATCATATTAACCGTTTTAGTCTTTTACTAAGTTTTGTGAACTACTCTTAGACTCACAAAAAGGTAAATATTTTCCCCCAACACTTGATTTTTTTCATAAAATATGTAACATGCAGATAAAAATAAACATGAGTACAAAATTTAAGTACGGAACATGATAAATACACAAGTGTTCATAGTAATCTCTGAGTACAAGTATGCAAAATATGTAACAATGCATAAATCATAAGTGGTACAAAATTACAACAGAAGCAAAAATTGGGGTTCTCAACTCTTACCCCACCAACTAGGGTTAACTACTCCATAAAGAGACAAAACTAAAAACTAATGCAAATAAAATTTAAAGCAAATTTTACTGTTAAATTTCAAAGCAAAATTTTAAAAAAAATATCAAAACAAACTTTGAATAAATGTAGAAATTAAAAACATTCTCAACACATCACATAACACTTGGCTTGCCTCCCAAAATAGCATTTGGTTTAACGTCCTCAACCTGATGAAAATGGTTTCCCCCAAGATCAAAATTTTAATTTAGTAATCGCCGATCAATAGCCCAATATTTTGTTAGTTCTAGAATTTTACTAATTCGTCAAAATTTAATTTTTCTTGAAACTTTTTTCTTGTAGTTCGATAATAGTCTTCTAGAGGGCATGTAGTGGGTTTCTTCAGATGATCATTCCTAAGGGTATTTTCTAAATCTAAATTTCTCTTGATTAACTGCCCTATTTACAGATCAATGTTTCCCTTACATGTTGCAAGAATCAAGTCCTTATAAGATAATTCAAGGTCTCTTAAACCTGGGTTAGGTTCTCCCTAAGTTTTTCAGGCTCTAAATATAATTCTAGTGGGCCAGATTCCTAACCAAGGCTACCTTCTAGCTCCTCCACCTGTGACAGTTCTGTGGGCGATACTATAGGATCAACTATCTCTCTCACAATGTAAGGGATTGCCTTGAATAAAAGAGCCCATTCTTCATCGAACACTGTTCGGGCCAATTCATTCAACTTAGCATGTTCATCAAGGATCAACTCTTCAGATTCAAATTTATGGCTCTCCACTTCTCCTGGCACCTTCAAGATTCTAAGAAAAAAAGGTTAGCTAACTACCCAACTTAATTTTCTATGTTTCTAAGGGCATTAGCTTTGCTATGTAACTCCTTCCCCGGGTTTATCACTAATTTCTCTAAATACTCATTTTCTTCAAGTTAGTCATTATCCTTGTTATTTTTAACTTTCTACAGGATTGACTTGGGTGCTCTCCCATTTTCATTTGTCTACACTAATGTTAGTATTATTCCAATTGAAGCCTGGGAAGGTCGACCAACTTTGGGTGTTGGTGTTGAATTCACTCCTCAAATTTAATACCAATTCGTTAAATGATAGGTTATCTTCCATAAATTAGGGTTTCGTGGTGACTTCCCAAGGTTTAATTTATCCAATGTGGTCCCTGCCCTAATTGTTCCAATTTTGTAGAGGATTGGTTTTGTGAGCACCACCACAGTTGGTATTCTACAGTAATGTCATTAAGATTCCAATTAGAGTTTGGGTAAGAAGTTTTGTTGGGGTTATAGGTATTGGAGGAGGGGTGATTAAACCAAGCTCCAAAGTCAGAGGGGGTGAAGATCGTGAAGGCTAGCCATCAATATGTTGCTATACTCAAAAAAATCCAAAATAATTTTCTTGAGGGTTTATCATTTCAAAGTGTTAGAACATTTTTTTTATTGGCTTTTTTATTTTTTTTTATTTTTTGCAAGAAAACACGAGAAAAATATATGTATAAATTAATATGAAATAAACAACAAAAAAAGTAAAAATTACTAAATCTAGATTCTAAGCATTTCAACTAAAGTTCTCCTGAACTCAGAATTCTTCTTAACACATTTCTCTAGCAATGACGCCAAAAACATAAGATGTCAAAACTTTCCAAGAAGTAAGCCGACCACACAACATTAGTTTACATGTCAAGTAATGATGCAATTAATGAGTACTGTGTATTGATCTCACAAGAAAAGTGTTAAAACTTTGTCTGCAGGGCAAATCTCTGGTTTACTAAACATCTAAAACCTAGTTTAGCACGATCACAAGTAGGAGACAGTTTCTTAAAATTGTACTTGAAAGTGAAAAAAAGATAAAGTGTTTGGAAAAGATGGTAACTGTGGCAGATAAAGCTTACTATTAATCAAGGTATGTGAGACTTGCGCCTCCATGATTTAGGTGATGTGGTGGTTCGTGATTTTCTTAGACTTTCCCCTACGTGATAGTTGTCAACAAGGATAGAAAAGCGTCCTTATGCTTATGCCTAGGTTAAAGAAGGCTAGAATTCATGAAGTTTAGGTTTCTTCAATATCCATGACATCTCATAGATTTGATCTGATCTTATTTCATATTTTATGCTTAACCATGTCGTTCCTCTACACAACGATTAGGAGTCATAAATAATAAAATATTTTAAAATCTTAATTGATCAGATCAGGATTAAATGAAACTTTATAGTTATCATCACAATGAAAATGCCCTAGTTTCTCAGGAAAACAATACAATGAAAGAGATCATCTAAAAAATTGCAAGACTTTCATGTCATGAATCACAGAAGAGAGAGAAAATTTAGCTATGCATGTTGGAGTGAACATAGAAACAACATTCATTACAAGTAAAACTGAAAGTAAAAATATACAATACCAAGTATTTCCTCTTCTGAAACAGCCAACTCCTTTCTCATACAATAACTTCTCAGAAAATATAAGAAAGTACAATGGGGAAAAAGTGAAAAACACCCGTAGCACCTCAATGTCAAGGGTGGAATAGAATCCTAAGAATTAAACTCTCCCAAACCTCTTCTCTAGTTGTCTGCAACACTCCACTTCCAAAAGATCCCTTCTACTAGTGTCATAGCTTCCCTTTTTAAAGATTAAACAAAAATTGATGTGAAAATACATTTCAAAATGAGATCTGGCAATCCGAAAACATGACTAGGCTTGAAATCGGCAGGGTCAAGCCTAAAACTGGCGTGGTCTCACCCAGATCAGGCGTGGTTAAACCCAAATTAATCGTTATCAAACCCAAATTAGGGGTGATCAAACCCAAATCATGCGTGACGATGTCAAACAACACTACTTTGTGTGTTTTGACATTGTTTTGCAAGTTTGACACCTATAACTTGCAAAATAATACAAAAAACCTTTCATAAAATTATGATAAATGAGATAAAAAAGCAAGTAAATAAGAATGATAAAGTGTACGTAAAATGATGTAAAATTGACTCATGTCAGTGATAACCAGTTGGAGTTTTAGTAACTGAGTATCAACGAATGTTTTTGTGCTTCGTTCCGATCATTGAGGATGTGATCCTGGAGGGATATGGTGGTTGGCTATTTTTAGTTGATCAACTATTGATTTTCACTCGCATAGGTTTAAAGAATAAATGAAATGTTCACTTTTAACCGCTTGCGTCAAGGTGGTTTGCGCAATCAAAGGCTCTTAGTTTTAAGTTTCCAACATTTCATGCTAGAACCTTGTGATGTATGAGCGAAGGGTCTCTCATTCTGTTTCATCTTCAAGAGAGCCTAGAACTTCTTTCATGGCTTCTGTTTGGTGAGGAAGTTAGCCATCAATAGCCTTTTGAAATTAAAGAAAGAATGGAATAACTCCCACTTGGAGGGCATTAAAGCATTGAGTGGTTCACTCCCTCAATGTGGTAAGGAACAAATGACAACTGAATCCGTCAAGGATTTTTTAATTTACCAACTGTTAATTCAAAAAGTAGCTAAATGATCAGCTAGGCCTGTGAGAGCTTTATACGAGTTGAGGTTGGGGGTCTTGAACTTCTCTGGAGGTTCAGCATCAGAAAATTGTGGAGAGAAGGAAATTTCGGCATTGCGAAGGGCTCTGGTTTGCATGGTGCAATGTATTTCCCTTGGCGATCCGATGCTATCCTGGTAATGGGAATCGCCACTCCTTTATTCATTTGGTTGGGATTTTTAGCCGTTAGGTTTTGGTCCATCTTGGCGATCGCTGGTCTCTGGTCCATTCAGACGATCGAGCTCTTAGTGACTATGTTGTTGGGGGTTCTCGCTCTATGGGTTTTGGCTTCCTCTAGCTTCTTGAAAAGCTCCTACAATTTATTCCCTCATTTTTAGCATCAATAGTTCTTTCATTTCCATCACTTGCTACCACACAATCTCTCTTGTGTTATTCACTTCTATTGTTTGGCTCCGAGCTTCTTGAATGGATGCTTTGGCATTGCGTTGTGATCTTCTTCTTTTGGCAGCATGATTCCATGCTAACTACACCTTTTAAGGTGTTGAACACAAAAGGGTCTGCAAAATCAGGCCTAAGAAATAGAGCGTGAGATTGAGAGAAGCTAGGAAGCAGAGAAGAGGAGAACATTAAAAATAGAGTATCAAACCCATTTTTTCATAAAGTGTTCTCCTGTTTTTAGGTATAGGAAAGAACTGTAATAATAATTACATATAAGTGCCCCCTTCATGTACAAAGAGGCTTAGGTGCATTAAGGTAAGTTTTGTATAATACAAAAATGATAATAATTTTAAAAAATATATTTATAATAAATCTATTGATCGGACATGATGGCTCCCGATCCTCAGCTCATTTTTCGGTCGTTCGGTGATGGCAAGGCAAAACAATAGGGGACGAGATAGAGATCTCTTGATTAAACAAATCTGCTGATTTGCTTCTTTCTCCGGTCAACCCACTTTGTTCGGCTTGATGTAGAATTGTTCTTTGCTCGGTCAGATGTGGTGTTGTCCTTCGTTTGGCCGAGTGTGTATTGACTCTTTGTTGGCAGTGTGTCTGTCAGTTGACTCGCCGATTGAAGGGAACGACGACTTGTTAAAGCCTTGAGATACTTTCTTCCTATACTTGACACCAACATTTACTCTAATAAGTTGAATTAACATTTGACTATTTGTTCATGGGTATAACTTTATTTGACAAATATTTGCATCTTTCTTTGAGATTCGTGCAGTTTGGATCTTGTTATATAGGTAGATTAAAGAGATTAATTTTAGTGGAGGCATAAACTAATAATTTTAAAAATACTTATAATCTTTTTCATGCCGGCTGGGATTGACATTAGCGGTTCAAAATCTCTTAAATAAATTTTAAAAATAATAATAATAAAAACATAAATGAAGAAAAAATGACATCCATCTTCTTGAGGAATACAATACAGAGGATAGATAAATGACAATTATATTAATCAATCTTCAAAAGAAAGAAGAAAAAGCATAGCCCTGAATCAGATGAGAATTAATCATATGATACTCTTTCTTAGGTTGACCAATCAAAATTGTAATCAAAATAATGATGCTCACAAATACGATTTCACAATACAAGTACACATCACATTAATCTTAATTGACACAATCACTACGCTTAACGGCAAAACAGAGGCCGACAAATAACTCAAAAAACATGGTTTAATATAGAAATCTTAGAAACATTCAATAGTCTCGGCTAAATTGGAAACATCCAAGGAATACCATAAATGATAACACCACATCCAGGTTATTTCGGCCTTCAAAATTTCCGTTTGATTAGTTCATTGAATTCGCCAAAAAATAAAAAAATATAAAATGTTTGAAATCAATTTTATTTCCTTTTTTTTTT
>NW_018244318.1:0-723 GCF_001263595.1 Phalaenopsis equestris | reverse complement strand
TTCATATGCGTAAATCTTCATTTTTTGTTATTGACAAGTCTAAATCCTCCTTTTTGTTTGTTGTTAATACTAATAGAAATTAACATACTTGTAAAATTTGATGAAAGCAAAACAAGAAAAGGAAGATTTACATGTATACCATTCAATCCTTATGTATTTACATATCTAGCATCTAAACTTCAATTTTTTACATAAACGCAACCTTACATATGCATTAAAATGTGTATTTCACTTTGTAAAAGTTAAAATATTGGTATTTTTTCTCATGTAATCTGAAAGATTTGGGTGGTATAAATGTCAAAAAGAAAAGTTTAGGTGTCAGATATGCAAATGAATAAGAATTGGGTGGTATATATATATATATATATACTCCCAAACCACTCTTTGTCTGATAAACTAAGGATTGCCTCAATATTAAGCCAATCTCAACAAATATCCCCATTTTAACTCAATATTTTAGCAACAAGCTTAGGATCTCAATTAATTTTCTCCAAACAAAGCTCTAGAGGTCCAAAGGCATTGAAATAAGCACCAAAAACATTCGAAAACCATGGGACAACACCTTAGTGAGAGGCTCTTAAACACATCACATCAAAAGTATCCAAAATTCCAATGGTCCGCCTTTTGCTTAACTTTCACGACCCTAAAATTGATGTCTCCTTAATCCACATGTTGCAATGGTACGAGTATAAGTTGGTACTTAGATTGACAGAACATTTTGAG
>NW_018244317.1:0-1515 GCF_001263595.1 Phalaenopsis equestris | reverse complement strand
ACATGTGAGCATAGGATGTGTGTTTATATTAGGATAATATGGTGGAGAGAGGGATAAGGAGAAAATGTATGTTGCTGTTCTGAGTTTTGTAGGTGGGGATGATGTTTATTTTGTTGTTGAGGGGTGGATGGAGTAATTGTTTTTGGTCAAGTGATGAAAAGTGAGTCAGGAGTATACAAAAAATGAATTAGAATGTATTGTGTGGAATGTAATGAGAGCGTGGCACGGAGTTATTTCAGACTGTCAAGGAAAGGTTGATTTATCAAATTTTACATGCCTTAACATGATGATATTCCATATGGTGGGATGAAAACTGTGATATTGTTTTTAGGTGTCAAAATATCTAATAAATATGCATTGGGTAGATCTTGGAGATTGTTTTGTCGAGAATAAGGGTGTAGCCATGGAATCATGAGCAACCAAAGAATTTCATGTGAGAGTAAGTTGTTGGTTATTTTTATAGTTGTTGATAGGGTGAAGTCATCATTGTGGTTGGGTTGGGGGTTTATAAGATAATAGGAGGGGAGAAAAGCTGCTAGCTAGGAGGTAAGAGGAAGATTTTCTTGATGGAGAAGTGTTCAGGTAGTGTCAACTGGATTATGATGCTTCCATTCGGTGAAGTCATTTTGTTATAGTGTGTAGGGACAACAATTTTGGTGTAGTATTCGGTGTTTGAGAGAAAGGTTTGGAGGGTTTTTGCTGATGCACTCTCCTCTACTGTTGGTTCAAGGAATTTAAATATAGGTCTTGAACTGAATTTCAAGCATAGTTAGAAAATGAATTGTCATGTGGTATCAAATTTTCGATACATGGGATATATCTATGTGAAGTGAGACAAGTCATCAATGAATAATATATAACATGTATAACTATTTTGAGAAGGAATGTAGAAAGGACCCAAAATGTCTGTATGTTTTAAATCTATAATTTTTATTGATGAGATATGTTATCTTTACAAGATATCAAATGGCACTTTACTAACCTACAAGAATTACAAAATAGGGAGGATGGGGAAATACGAAGAGATTTATTGAAATTTTCTGTATATGACAACATCAAGTTTTGTGGATGTCCAAAATGGTTGTGCCAAAGTTGGATGGTGCAAGATTCTATGGATAAAGTTGATGTTGAATTCTTAGGGCTATAAGAACGAAGGGGATACAATTTTTTACTGCTGTGGCCCGTTAAGAGGAGTTGACATGACACACTGAACTTTATGGAGAAGCCATAAAATTAAATGAAGATAATGTATTTATTATCAGTAGTGAGTTTGTTAATGGATATAAAATTGTAAGAGAGTTTAGGGACATGAAGGATGTTGGAAAGGTGTAAGGTTTTGGGTGGGATTTAAAAGAATTCATTGTTCATTGTAGGTAATGGGGAGAGATATGTTGTTATACATAAGGACTTCAACTGTGCCATTATATGGAGTTGGATAAGGAAAATGGTTGATATTGTGAGTCAGAATATAGGTATCATTGGTATCAAAGAGCTAGTTATTTGTGAAAGATAGAG
>NW_018244316.1:0-332 GCF_001263595.1 Phalaenopsis equestris | reverse complement strand
GTGAAAATAGCTGTGGGGCAGCTGTTTCTGGAAAATTGACTATTATGCCCATGTTCAATAAATTTGTTTGTAACAGAACTGTGAAACACACTTATTTAATAATTCAGAAGTAGAAATTAAATTACATTGTTTTGAAAAAAAATCATTTAGTCATGTTATTGATTCGAGAAATAAACTATAGGTAATGATTCAAGGGTATCTAATAACATTCATAAAGCAATTCATGCATACATACCACTCAATTCCTATTTACTTAAATTTCTGATACTTAAACCTCATTTTTTACATGTGTGCCCCCTTATCTATGCGTGAAAAATAATTAAATATTATTG
>NW_018244315.1:4063-5254 GCF_001263595.1 Phalaenopsis equestris | reverse complement strand
TATATGTTTTGCTATCAAATGTATGAATTAAGATTTTAATTTTAGGGATACCTAAACTAACTAATAATTCATTTGCCAACCATATCTACTAACTTATGGATATGAAATTTGCCGCCTATAATAATTTGCTAAATAATGTGGAGAGACTAAGTAAATACATAATAAAGAATGGTAATTATTTTCTTATCTAATTGGACCCTTGGATCTTAGTACATGACCAGTTGAAATGATTACATAAGAGTGGCTTGGTAAGTGCATATGCACAGAATTTGAATTTTTTCCTGACTGAAGTGAAAATAAATGGTAATATGTATCATTCCTGAATGAAAAATTGAGCAGTTTTCACCAATATTATTATAACAGACTATAACCATGTGATTTCCATAGTGACAGATGCAACGACAGCCTATTTGTTTTGATGGAAGAATGAGAAACAATATTTCTTTGGGCTTCACTAGAAGACTTGGTGGCGAAGTAACTTAACACATACAATTATGATTTTTAGTTGGCAATGTTATCCACTTAGCTAAACTTAGAAATGACATGAAGTGACTGGATAGAGCTGCAATGAAGAAATAACCCATATTTAAGTATGGTTTGAAGAAAACTAAGAATCCCTTTTCCAACTTTCCAGTACAAAATTGTGGGCTAATGCATGAATTGAGAGAGTTTGCTGACAATAAAATTCAACCAGGCGAGGAAGAAGTATTAGGAGGGAGATGCCATCATGAATTCTGAGAATGTTGCTGAGAGATTAGTGTGGTGACATCATTTGCATTCAACATGTTCTTGTTTTAATAGGCCATTATTGTAGACTGAAGAAGACCCTATCAGGAAGGGATTATCTCAACATCAAGAAAGTATGAGAACTTATCAAGATCTTTGATGAACTGTGTTGCAAGCTGAGTGTGATCGATGAAGAAAGATGTTATCACTATAAATTCTTTTTTAAAGTTGCGCAATAAGAGGCACTCCTTAGTAGTATTCGTAGCTCTAGTGGCAGAGTTGTAACTATGAGTGATCAAATCATTAAAAGGTGTGAACATTTTAGATTTCTTGGGTCTATTGTTCAGAGTGATGGTGATATAGATGACGACGTTATTAGTAAAATTCAAGTTGATTGGTTGAAGTGGAGGAATGTTTCAGACCTATTGTGTGATAGAAAAATACCGCTTAAATTGAAAGGAAAAT
>NW_018244315.1:0-876 GCF_001263595.1 Phalaenopsis equestris | reverse complement strand
TCATTTATTTGGTTAAAGCATTTTTTATATTCTCCTAATGAAGATGATGAAGCTTTTTATCAATCAATTATGGCTTTTTATATTATCTCACAGCTTTTTTTAAGTATTCATGCAATATTTTTACTGTTAATAAGCAGGGAAGGATTACACTTGGAGGATGACGTTTATTCTTTTGGCTTAATCTTACTTGAAGCACTTCTTGGACTACGAAGATCTGAAAAAGGGGGAGCATTTCTTCCATATGAAATGGTATGCCTAAATAGGAATTTTAAAATAAAAGCTGAAACTTTTGGGCCCCCAAAAGGCAAGGAATTATACTATTTATTAACTATCCAGACATCCTATTTTGCATGAACATAAAGTCCGTGAAGCAAGTCCTGGACCTTGTGATTTAGGATTTGTTTTGATTGTTATAAGGGCAATTGTGCTTTGTTATTTTACATGATTGGTTGTGTTTTGTAGATACAAGTGGACCGTCAATAGAATAGTTGAAAGAATAATAATGAAAAGGCAAATGATAAACACTAAGTCAGTTCCTACCAACTTAATACCACTAAAAATTGCATACTCTAACTTTCGAAGTTGAGAGACTGTGTCACCAGACGACCCCCCTTGTTACTATCCAGCGAAATTAATTCGCAAGTCGGTCACAACCAGAAAATATTACTAGTGCCACGGGTTTGACATGTTGAAGCAGAATACACAACCAGGGGAATAATCTACTTCACTGAGTAGGGCGTCATCGAAAATTTGGTTAAAGGCATTGCAGACACTGAAGAGCAGTTTGAATGAAAATTTTCATCCGATGATGTCTTTCCCCATGGAACACTTTTGTTCGTTAATATATCCAATGCCTTTCCTCCATGTGATTGAAAG
>NW_018244314.1:0-982 GCF_001263595.1 Phalaenopsis equestris | reverse complement strand
CTTGAAATTTCCCTACCTAGGGAAAGTAAGAGCTCATTAGCATTGCGCTAGGTAAAAAACCTGTACCGATGATGTTGAGTTTTGTATTTGAAGTCTGATAAGTCTAGTGCATTGAGAACTTCTATATAATATGCTTGGCTAAGAACATGAACAGTTTCATATTTCAGTTGAGGATTTCGTATACCTTATTAGAACCCAAAAAAAGGAAGTTACTCTAATTGTGCAATGCAATAAACTTTTATAATTAAAAACAACTAAATCAAATAATAATAAAATCGAGTTCAGTTGTTAGCCATGAGCCTAGAGGTAGGCATATTGTCACGCACTTTCTTTAAGAAAGTTGAACCCCATGTGCTCTCTTTTTATCTCTGAGATAAAGCTTATTCAGTTATTTAATTTGATTGGGTTGTGCACCCCAAGGATTAAATCTCACTAAATTCATGAATTCATTCATGCAACTGTTGCATGAGTTTAAAGTCTCAATGGACAAAAGGATTTTTGATAAAAATTTGGATTCAATAATGATTTTTATTTAAACGTTCTTGTTCTCAATTAAACGTTTTAAGATTAATTTCCTTATGAGACTCGGAACTCAAATTCAATAGCAAATGTACATTTAATTTAAAAGTAAAAAAGTGTAATCCCTTTTTAATATGATAATAATAATAGAAAAACTTGCAGAAGGGTTTATGGTAAACCTTAAAACCCTTCTTTAGGGTTTTCCTTTTTTATATTTATTATTGTATTATTTAAAACCCAAAACCTGAAGGTTAGGGTTTTGGGTTTAGAGTTAAAGAAAAATAATTTAGGGTTTAGGGTTTAGAAACAAAAAATAATAATAATAAAAAAGGAAGATCTACAAACATGCCACTTAATTTCTACATATTTATATATCTAAGAACTAAACTTTAATTTTTACATATATGACACCTTACTTATGAATTAGTAGTTGTATTTCACATTTTAGAAGTTAAAGTAGTTG
>NW_018244313.1:0-2582 GCF_001263595.1 Phalaenopsis equestris | reverse complement strand
CTTATATAGTCATAACCGTCTCCTATTGAAATACTGCTTCAGGTTCAATCTTGATTAGATGTTCTTTTTTGAATTTTTTTCTTGATATTCATAATTGCATTAAATAGATTATAAAAAAAATTCTTCCTAATATGCATAACATTTAAAATATTCCTAATCTGATTGGTCCTTTAGTATGGAAGATAAAAAAAAAACTATGTTTTCTCCAGTTATGTGTAATGCCAAAATCTGGAACAACTCGAGGCTAGTTCGATTCTCAATTATCTTTTGTACTTCATTATTCATCAACAATAAATCACTTCTATTTCTTCTTGAGAGCACTTGGTCTTTCAACTTTACTTTTGAAAAGTTCAGTTTTATTCCTCTAGAATAGATGATCACGCGCTAAGAACTTTCGATGATAATCAAATCAAAATTTTTTTCTTCCATGCTTTAAAGAGAACGCTTTGGATGTGTCCATGCGGTAGGAACAAGTCAGTTTCTAGGTTGTGCTCTAACCAGATAGCATCCCATAAGCTAGAAAATCACTGATTGTCCATATATGAATAACTCTGAAGGTGGAAGTTCTGTTTCGTAGTAATATCATAAGTCAACATGTATGTTTCTCACAATACCTGTAGCTCATCAATAAGAGGTTATAAATAAACATCAATGTTGACCTTTATGCAATGTAGATCTAGTATGATCAATACTAGAGAGAAGAACATCATAATCATAGACATATCAGAGGATAATATGGCATGATATTAACTGACCAACATGAATAGAGTATTACAGCGTGACTGTACGAAAGGTGTGAACCTCTATGTCCATAAGTTAAGCTTAATGTTACATGGCTCTTTTGCAAATTCATGATAACTATGACCAAAGTATTTATAGGCTTCACCAACTGAAGGATGAGTCATTACATTAGCACCAACAGATGTGCTACTATGCAATGTCATCTGAGGAGCTTTGTGTATAAAAGCAAACACTTGTTGAAGCCGTGGAAGGAGAGGAATGTAAAATAGAAGTTTGTAAGAAATATTATTCTACTTTTTACTCTTTCTCCCCCTTGGTTTGAACATATCAACACTATAAAATTAGCATTTCACCTTAAGTTCATCTTCCTTGTAATATAGCATGCACTTTTTAACACAAAAATCTATATTTCATATAGTAACCCTAACTTTGACATTAATGTTTTTGTTCTATAAATATCTTAATGAGCTAAATTATCTGCGGATTTCATCTATTTTAATAACTTTGCTACCTGATTGAAGCATTCACAAGGCATATTAAAATCAAATTTGATGCTCATCATCTTAAAGCAACAGCATAACTTCATATGTGAAGTGCATCTTTCTCACAAAGATTTTTGTGCAACATTTGCGCTTGACTATTTAGTTCTTGATAATCATCAGGCTCACTCTCAAAAAAATGATCTATGTTTGCATAGAAAATCATTTCCTCATACATGTTATAATCACGAACATTTGGAGGAGCATAACTTGATGAGTCTCCAGCATGAATGTATTGAATCTCTGGTTCAAATTCACCATGAGAACTCCAATTCTAATAATCAAGTTTAAATCTCTTACAAAATGTATTTAACTTCACTTTGTCTGGCGAAAATTACGCTTGATTCTTATGCTTCGCACAGGCACATCTAAACCTACCTTCTCAAAGGTAACACGCAGTTATGTTGCCTCCTACACGAATTACTCAACACTAGCAAAAAATTTTTCAGTTGGTCATTTTATTCCTGGATATAATATGTTATACACATACGATCTCACTTTTCAAATATCCATCTGCAATATATATGCAGTTCTATATATCAATATAAGTAGATATTTGTCATATTGACAATACTAACCTTATGTAATTACATGAGAATTGTGTGTTATGTATGTAGTTGCTCTAATATCTAGTCTACAAAAAAAATTTCAAAACATTAATTTGTAGTAAACTATAATGAAAATAATAAGACAAAATTTATCAACAACCACCTTTTCATATACCTACCACACATTTATTTTATACTTCATATGCATCTAATAAATACCATAAATTGCCTTTTTAAGCCTCTCCAAACTAGCCATATAGATTTTTTAGGATACAAATACTTTGTTCTCATTTTTTTTATCAATTTTTTAGGTATTATTGGGGATTTCCCAAATAAAAATTTAATATGGCGTTACATAAATCATTTATTCATCTCCATAAGATATCTAAAAGTCAAGTCAACACACAATTGAAATTTTTTTTATTAATAAATTGGTGATGAATAAACATCTTCTATCCCAGATGACTACCTCTCCTCTCTTGACATTCATCAATAATATGTCCTTCACACTCCAAAGCAAAAAAGAGTTGTTGAGTGCTAGTATAGACACCTCATTAAATCCACTTGCACTTTATTATATGAGGCACATATTCCTTTATTATTAAAGGTGGGCACTCATCTCATTATCTGAAATCACATAAACTTCCTAAGATTCAAATTTAAAGTCATTCACTCTCACTATCGACTCCTCCACCCAAAAACCAACATATAACCAACTACACGTTTATTAAATCCAATTTTAATAAATCTATTT
>NW_018244312.1:0-215 GCF_001263595.1 Phalaenopsis equestris | reverse complement strand
CTCATTACTAGAACTTTTCATTATTTATATAAATAGGAGTCATCTAAAAAATAAGACTTTGCATCATGAATGAATTTTCTTTCCTGTTGTTTTGTTAATCCATATAATAAATAACCACTAACAATATAATCTATAATATCAACATATCAAGGTGTTTCTCATCCTTTTACAACATAAAACTGTTCACCAAGAAAAGTTTCATTAATTTCTTTTTC
>NW_018244311.1:1163-2305 GCF_001263595.1 Phalaenopsis equestris | reverse complement strand
TCCCAAAGCATCTAATTGAAGCCTCCCCTCTCAGACTGACGTATAGAACACAAAACCTATTTTTGGCTCGGTTTCAGCTTTTGTGAAGTGAAGTTTGATTTCATAAGTTTGTAGCTGTGTAGATGTGTTCTTCTTGATTAGATGAAGGTGTAGGAATAAACCGAGGTGATTTGGTTGAGTCTAGAAAGAGATCTTAGGTTTTGAAGTTGAATGGTTCACTAGTTCTGGCCATTGGAGACGATGACCCATAAGAGTTGGATCACGTGTGTATCAGGTGAAAAGCTAGGATCGTGCCGGATGAGGAGATAAAGCGAGAACTGCGAGCCGCATGGCAGCTGAGGTGGATGGTGGCGTCCAGTAGAGTGGCGACGCGGGGAAAGCTCGGAGCGCCGTAGGGTGATGCGACAGCTGACTGGATTAAGTAGGAAATTAAGGATTTTTGTAAATTAATTCTAGAACTTAGAAAATCAATAACTTGGTGTAGAAAAATGATAAGAAGAAAAATAAAATACCCTCTTGCTCAATGAATAGAGGAGAATAATGTGGAATAAAAAAGAAAATTATTTGACATGTTTCTGATTTTTAATTAATTAAATAGCTTCTGGACTATTTTAATTATAATTAAGTAAATTATAATTACCATCGCTTGAAACATTAGAGGTTGATTCCTTATGTTGATAGGAATGTTCTCTGTTTTTTCTAAGGTCAGAGAGCATCTCTAGCTTTGAAGCCTTAATTTTCAAGCCTAGTTGTCTATTTTGTCTTAAAATTATTATGTAAATTAAAATATAAATCAGAAAAATATGGGATTTATTTAGGTAGGTTCTCTGTGGCTAGGGAACTCTAGGAAAAAATATAAATTAAGTTTAAATGTCTATGTAAATTACTATGGTTAATTAAATCATAAAAACTCAATAAAATGAAAATGAATAAAATAATATTAAAAATTTAACAAAAATGATTCTACATTATAAGTAATGATTATTTTAACTCACTGTAAAAATTTGAAACATATTTGAATTAGTATGATCACTAAAGTCTATTTTCTTAGTAAAATGGTCTTTTTTCATTAAAATTATTCTAATAAATTAAATATAATTAGAAAAATTATGAAAAGTGGTTTTCTAAGTTCCTTGTGATTA
>NW_018244311.1:0-526 GCF_001263595.1 Phalaenopsis equestris | reverse complement strand
AAGGGTAAAATTGTAATTTCACAAATTATCATGATTTGGTAGTCAACTAAAATTAGGTAATTCTAAAGTGGTGGGCTTATGTTAGTAAGATAATAATTCACTTACTTGAAGCCCCTAATTGGTGATTAGGTGATAGCATGATCTTTTGATAAGAATATATTCCACTTAAATTAATATTTTGATAATTACAAATTTGCCCATGAAATTATTAAGGGCTTAGTAGTGAGCTAGACATATTTAATGACTTAAACTTGTCTTAAGTAAAACATAGAGTAAATATTTGGATCACCCCAATCTTGGGATAATTAAAATATCAGGTTCACTGAGCATAGGGTGTATTACTTCATTGAAACTAAATTTAAAATTTGGGATGATCAATTGAACAATATATAAGTTCAAATGAACTCGAAACATTTTAAAAGATTTAAAGGTTGTTAAGGATTGTTCCCCAATCACTTTAATAACCTTTTGGATATTTTGTAGGACAATTAAACTTATTATACATTATTCCAGAAAATCATCCGTT
>NW_018244310.1:89534-90103 GCF_001263595.1 Phalaenopsis equestris | reverse complement strand
GATTTTGATTCTGATGGCCGACAGCTTCTTATGGGAAACTCCCCACAAACCAACCCGAAATTGCGCCGACACTACTGATAAACTGATTAAAAATAATCTGCTAATAAGTTAGGTGCGGTGGCTATTACAAATTTTATTTTTTCTTGCAAAAGCCAAACCGCTGCCGGAAAGCTGCCACCGCACTGACCAAAGAAAAATAAGTTGAGATTTTCAGACCTATTTTACACTATTTTTGATGATATTGCACTTTAAAGAAAGGTATTTTTGATGTTTTGTTATACGAATGATGAATTAGGGTCATTGGAGCAAAAAGATGCAAAAAGGAGCGAATTTGGAGAGCGAATTTGGAGCGAAAATGACCAAAATGTGAAGATTTGAACTAGGGTGCTGACAGCGGACTTTTCCCAAGAATCCAGCCTTAATTCACTTAGAAGTCCCGCCGACAACGCCCTCGAGACCGCCAACTGTGAGCTCGGCGGTTATGTCTAACAATGCATTGAATGAGGATGAATTTTGGAGGGATGCTTAGGCAACTCTTGGGAAAACTCATCCACATCTTTAAAGAGAAG
>NW_018244310.1:86830-89108 GCF_001263595.1 Phalaenopsis equestris | reverse complement strand
TGAAGTATAGATGTTAGCCCTCAGGTGAGGGGAATGTGGGAGCTCCAAAGTGAGAGTCGTTATCCTCCCAGCCTAGCTGCAGATTCAGTAAACAAGCGTAGGATTAGTCAATGTTATTTATGCTTGAACCAAAGGATAAAGAATATGTATGCTCCTATTTGGCAGAATACAATTTGAACAGATTCACTTTATCCATTCACTATAATTTCTTGATGAGGAGAAGGATGCTTTCTTATATATTGAATATCACATTAAAAAACTTATTAGTACAATTAGTTACCTAAGAGTTATTTAAATTACATATTTATTTCAATTGTCTTTTAGTGACAGATAAGCAATTTGAATTCCATTGTTGCGATTAAGTATTGCTTTTCCAAAATCTTAGTTCGTAGTTCTAATATTACTCCCTGTCGAATCGATATCTAGGACTTCATTAGAGCCCTGTATTACTTGAGTGATACGTATACTTGCATTGATAAGTGTGACTTTGCAATTATTGAATATTTTATACATACATCTCTATCGAATCAATAACTTTTATTAAGTTTTTGGTGCAGTCGCTAAAGAATTAAATCTTTTAGCAACAGTATTAAATACTTATATTTTGAAGCATATATAAAGTAGCTGTCAAGTTTTTTGGTGTCGTTGCCGGGAGTAAACAAGAATCATAATTAGAGTAACGGGCAAATTAGGATTATTAGAAAATTTTTACTTGAATTACAACTTATTTTCATATTTAGTTAACTATTTTACTGTGTAATAATTTTGAATTGTATGCGTAAATTTGGATCTGAAATCTTATACCCTACAATTTAGAATTAGAACACACTGTTAGAAAAATTAGAAGATTGAGAAGTGAACCAAGAAATTCTGATACAATGGAAAACAACATGAACAATCAAGGAATAGAAAATGAACACCAACCTAGACCTTTACGAGGTTATGCAAATCCTACAACAGATGAAATTCACTTATCTATCCAAAATCTTGATGTAGCTGCCAATTCATTTGAGCTTAAACCTACTATTATCCAAATGGTACAAAATAATCAATTCGGAGGTACACCAATTGAAGATCCTAATTTACACCTCGCTAGTTTTTTAGAACTATGTGCTACCTTTAAATATGATAGAGTTTCAAACGAAGTTGTTAGACTTAGACTTTTTCCTTTTTCACTTAAGGATAAGGCTAAGATGTGGTTAAATTTGTTAGCATCAGGATCTGTTAGAACTTGGAGAGAACTTTCACAGACATTTATATCTAAATATTTACCTCCATCAAAAACTGTTAAACTTAGAAATGGCATAACATCGTTCTGTCAGATTGATGGAGAGTCAATATATGAAGCTTGGGAGGAATGAAGCTTGGGAGAGATTTAAAGATCTTCTTAGGAAATGCCCTCATCATTCATTACCAGATTGATTGATAATTCAATCTTTTTATAATGGATTAGTGTGATTACTTAGATCGATTATATATGTTGCAGCTGGTGGTTCGTTAACATAAAAACCTTTTGATGAGGCTTATTCATTATTAGAAGACTAGCTACCAACAATTTTCAATGGGCCTTTGAAAGGGTAAATCCTAAAAGAGTAGCTAGTATCCATGATTCTGATGCAATATCTATGTTAACTTTGCAGATTGCTACAATATCAAAGAAATTATATCGTTATGGAATAAACTATTCTCCAACACCTGCTATGATGGAAGAGCATTCATCTGGGCAATTTGTGGATGTTCAACCTTCATATAAAACTTTAAATGATATTAATAGACCCAACAACTCTTATTTGAACTATCATAACCCGGGTTGGAAGAATCATCCAAATTTCAATTGGAATAGCAATTCTGCTATAAATTGACAATGGGCGAACAACCCTGTGAACCCATTAGGAAATTCATCCATCCAAGAAAATGTTAATTATAGACCTTCTTATCCTCAAGGATTTATTCTTATCCTCAAATTATAGACCTTCTTATCCTCAAGGATTTAACAGCAACACTCAAATTAAGGAAAAGAAGTTGTCTATGGAAGAGCTGATATAAAACATTTGTCAACAATTTCATAATCAAGAATATCAATTACAAAGTCAAAAAAATCAATTACAAAATTAAGGAACTGCTATTAAGAATATTGAAAATCAATTAGGGCATATCGCTACTGCGCTTAGTAACCAAACATTAGGAACTTTTCATAGTACTGTGGAACCAAATCCTAAAGATAAAAAAAAAGAACAAATCAAAGCGATACAATTATGAAGTGGAAAAGAATTGGAAA
>NW_018244310.1:79938-86776 GCF_001263595.1 Phalaenopsis equestris | reverse complement strand
ATCCCGAGATTTAGAATATCCACTTACACCAATGAAAATTACTGTGGAGAACCCTCCACCACTGTTTCCTCAAAGATTGAAACAATACAAACAGAATAAATAATTTTCCAAATTTTTAGAAATTCTTAAGAAGTTAACGGTAAATATTCCCTTCATAGAAGCTTTAGAGCAAATGCCCAATTATGTAAAATTTATGAAAGATATTCTGAACAAGAAAAGGAAGTTCATGGATAACAAAATTGTTGCACTTAGCCAAGAGTGTAGTTCAATTATTCAGAAAAAGCTTCTTGAAAAATTAAAAGATCCTGACAGTTTCACTATACCATGTGCTATTGGTGAAAAATTTTATGGAAGAGCCTTATGTGATTTGGGAGCCAACATTAATCTTATACCTTTATCAATTTTCAAAAGATTAGGATTAGGAGAAGTCTCACCTACTTCTATGAATCTTCAATTAGCGGATCGTTCAGTTACATATCCTAAGGGAGTTATAGAAGATGTGTTAGTAAATGTTCATAAATTTATCTTTACTGTAAATTTTATTATTTTAGATATGGAGGAAGATAAAGAAATACCTATCATTTTAGGGAGACCATTTTTAGCTACTGGAAATGCTATGATAGATGTTCAAAAAGGAGAATTAACTATGAGAGATAACGATCAAGAAGTGACTTTAACATTACGAAATCTATGAAATACCCTGTTGTTGAAAGAGATAACGAATGTTTTCGCATGGAAATTAGTGAACATCTATTGAATGAACCTTTTAAAGAACATTTTGAAGAGAAAGAACAATTTAAAGATAGTGATGAAGTTATTTTGGACGAATTAGAAAATGAAGAATTAGATCATGTTCAGGAAAGATTTGAGATGCTGTATATTACAGAAAATGTTGATAAAAATCTAGTTCCATCAATTATAAAACCACCTGAAATTGAGTTGAAAATATTGCCTAGCCACTTGAAGTATGTGTTCTTGGGAGACTCATCTACATTACCTGTTATTATATCTTCAGAATTAAATGATTTGCAAGTGCAAAGTCTATTAGATACATTAAAAAGATATAAGAAAGATTTTTGTTGGACCTTAGCTGATTTTAAAGGAATTAGTCATTTGATCTGTATGCACAGATTTATATTAGATGAATAATATAAACCAAGTATTGATCCACAAACTAGATTAAATCCAATGATGAAAGAAGTAGTTAAGAAGGAAATTTTGAAATGGTTAGACACTGAAATTATATATCCTATTTCAGATAGTGCGTAGGTAACTCCAATTCATTTTGTTCCTAAGAAAGGAGGAGTGACTGTTGAAACAAAACAAAATAATGAATTAATACTTATCAGAAAAGTTACTGGGTGGCGTATTTTCATTGATTATAGAAAATTAAGCACTTCCACCATAAAAGATCACTTCCCTTTACCCTTTTTAGACCAAATAGTAGATAGACTTGCTGGACACAAATATTTTTTGTTCTTTAGATGGATATATCGGTTACCATAAAAATCCTATTGCTCCTGAGGATCAAGAAAAGACAACATTTACTAGTCCTTTTGGACTTTTGTTTATGAAGAATGCCTTTTGGATTATGTAATGCACATGCAACACACCTGCAACATTCTAGAGATGTATGATGTCTATATTTAGTAATTTAATTGACGATGGATTGGAAGTATTTATAGATACATAAAATCTTGTGTTCGATGCCAATAAGTAGGCAAAATATCGACAAGTAGGCAAAATATCGAGAAGAAATGAAATGCCTCTGAATTTCATGTTAGAAGTTGAGATCTTTGATGTTTGGGGATTAGATTTCATGGGACCATTTATTCCTTAATTTGGGAAATTATACATTTTAATTGCAGTAGACTATGTTTCTAAGTGGATTGAAGCACGAGCTTTACCTTTTTGTGATGCTAAAAGTGTTTCAAGAATTTTAATGAAAATTTGACTGATTTTTGTAAAGACTTGTCACTTACCAGTAGAATTGGAGCATAAAGCATATTAGGCAATTAAAGAATTCAATTATAATTTGAAAGATGCTGGTAAGAAGCGATTGTTACAATTAAATGAACTGGAAGAATTAAAAAATGAATCTTATGATAACGACAAAATTTATAAGGAGAAGCTAAAGTTATGACATGATCAGTTAATCAGAAGAACTTTGAATGAGGACAAGAAGTTTTGCTTTACAATTCCAGGCTGAAGCTATTCCCTAGGAAATTGAAGTCTCGTTGGTTAGGAGTCTCGTTGGTTAGGCAATTTTATACTTACGGAGCTGTTGAAATTGAAGATCAGAAGACTGGAAATAGATTTAAAGTAAATGGACATAGATTAAAACTGTATTTTGAGGGTAAAAGACAAAATTTTAAAGAGGTTTTAATGATCAGTCAACCTGAATAAACTTGAATAGGTTGTGCTGACGACGTTAAACCAAGCGATTTTTGGGAGGCAACCCATAATTATCTTTATTTTTTATTGAAATATCTTTATTTTTATTACAATTATAATAGTTTTTATTTGAAATTACCGTTAGTTTGTGGTAGGTTTGAACTCCACTACTCTTATTTACCCTTGAATCATCATAAAAATTGGATCCATAGAGAAAAATTGGAACGCATTCGGACGAGAGGGAAACTGTGCAATTTTTACCTTGGGTGCCGATGACGCCATCGACGGTGCCGACGGTGGGTTTTTTCCGAGATTCCAGGCAAATAAATATTAAAGGCTTATCAACGACGCCCTTGAAGCCGCCGACGGTAAGACTGACGGGATGGCGGTTTCTAGAGTTTGAATGGCATTTTTTTATGAATGGAAATTTCTGGTGGTTTTTGGGCGGGAGTTACCCCTTTTAAACTCCCAAATTCAATTCCTAAGTTCATATTTGCCCCAAAAATGAAGTGAAACTCCACCAAATTCATTCCTATAGCATCCAATTCCCCTGAAAATCCCAGAATGCACCTAAAAACCATAGAATGCGAGTGTTCAACAGGAGAAAGTTCATTAGTGCGGAAGCGCAGCGAATCTTCAACAAGGTACTGGCAGAAAAAGATTAAGCAAGCAACGAGGATTTGTAAATCAAGGATTGAATAACCCCTCAACGGAAATTGAAGAGATGATAGTACGGTGAAGATGGGATGTGTTGTGCTATACTGTCGCCACCTTGGTTGTTCCTGTGGTGAAGGAATTTTATGCAAATTAGCATAAAATCAACCAGAGAATCATCTATGTGCGAGGTAGATAGATAACTTTTACTCCTGCATGGATTAATAAATTATATTTGATCTAGAACGTTTCGCGAGGTAGATAGATAACTTTTACTCCTGCACGGATTAATAAATTATATTTGATCTAGAATGTTCATTTGATCTAGAACGTTTCTATCTGCCATTATTCCAACTTTGTCTCGACAAGAAACCAGATGAATGAGATTTACAAATATTTAACGTACCAAACTGAAGACTGGGAAATGGGAGAAAATGGGTATGTTAGTTTTTCTGCAACACTGTTAAATCCAGTTTCAAAACACTGGCACTTCTTCATTTCTGCAAAACTGTTACTGACAATGAAGATCGGTAAAGTTTCTAAAGAAAGTACTATTCTGAGTTACTACATCCAAATTAGACTGCCGATTGATATTGGATCAATAATTGTAAAGTCTGTTTTGGGTCTGATCGTTCAGTAATCAACTTATGTGCCTGGACACCCTTCCACAATTTTCTTACTTTGTAGTCAATTCCAAGTATCCTATTAAAATTGGGAAAAGGAACTTCTACCTTGGAAGCCTTTGGACCCAGCTGAGTGATTCCTAACCTATGAAGATAAAAATAACATAATTATTATGGTGGATCAATCATCTCAGAATTTACTTCATATCCAACCTTTAGTTCCTAACAAGACTCTGGTGATCTTGCGTAGAATAAAGAAATTGGAGAAGGAGGTACAAAATGTCATGAATGCAATTAATAATATCTCTGATTTCTTTGAATTTCATTTCTTTGATCATCTAGACTGGAGGATGAAAGAATATTTTTCTCACTATGGACATATAGAAGATAGTTTGATACGGCTGATGAGGATGATGAAATTGATAGAAGAGGATTTTACTGAATAATTTCCATACCGACCCATCTATAACCTCTTCGTACATGTGCATTCAATGGGTGATCTCATAAGAGAATCTAGTAATGAATCTGAATAATAGTAGATTTATATTACTACCTGTCTTTCTATGTATGTAATTTGATTTGAACTTTGCATTTGCTTTGCTTTAGAATTATGCTTTAGATCTCTTTATAGTTGAGACTAAGCATATGATGTTTTGTTTTCAATGTTTTGAGTGTTGTGACTTGGATTGCGACACTGAATTGATGTATTAAGGTTCAGAAAATACCAAACTTAGGTGTGTTGTGTAATGTATATTGTAACTCTTGAAATTTATATATAATTGTGATGTTTTGTGTTGTGAAAGTTTATTTGTGATAAGTACATCATTTAATCACTTAAAATAATGTTTATGATGATTGAACGGATGTCGTTGAGGCTTGAATTTGATCGAAATTGCAAAAATCTGGAAATTGAACCATTTCAATAGAGCCCGCCGACGGCGAAATTTTCCCGAAACTTCAAATATAATTTCAATAGAGCGCACCGACGGCGCTGAAGACCCAGCTGACAGCGAGATCCCAAAAAAACACCTTTAACCGCGATTTTGCCCCCCCACACCCCCCCCCCCCCCCCCCCGCCACTATTCATCATCCCCTTCCTCTGAAAAATGTGATTTTTGAACCATAGTTTGAGAGATCTTGGATTGGGAGGCGATTTCAAGGCATTTAGACACCGGATTTGATCATCTCTAAATAAGAGCTTCACTCCAAACTAAAAATATTTGATGTTCACCTTGAATTTCTTCCATATTGAGAGAACCCAAAAAATTTGAGAATGTGAAGAAAATCTTGGGAAGAAATTCATGGAACTTAGTGTTGAACCCTTAGAATTACTCTTGGAAGCCATTATTTGCATATTTGAAGTATATTTTGAAATTTTTCTATATTTGAGATTGGATTGAAATGGCTCCATAATAAAAGAGATGACCTGAGTTGGATGAGTCTCGCTTCGTAAATATGAAGGCTCAATCAAGGTTTACTTTAGTGTTTAAAGGAAAGAAATGCATACAAGGTCGAGTTTTTGAGAGTCCAGGAAGAGAAATTGAACGAGTTATTACCGAGCAGAGGTGGGAAAACTTATGTTACACCACCAATAAGGTTGCTGCAAATATTGTGAAAGATTTTTATGCCAACATGTCTTATTCCGAGGATGGAATCGTTCAAGTGCAGGGATTGCCTGTTGAATTTAATGCCGTCGGCATTAACACCTTTTACGAAGTCCCAAACACTTATAATTGCCACTATGAATCCTTCAGTACTATGGAAGGCCCCCAGAATGATGTGATCAACTTTCTCACTGATGGGAAAAGAACATGGAAGATTAAGCAACGAGAACGGGTAAATTTTTCTTCTTCCATGTTAAATGCCACCTCTAAAGCGTGACACTATTTTATTTCCTCTACTCTATTACCGACTTATCACCACAGTGAGGTAACTAGAGATACAGTTATTCTAAATTTCCATATTCAGAATAATAAAAATATAAATGTGGGGAGAATCATTTTTAAGAATATATTGACTACGGCAAGGAGTGAAACAAGTGCAGGTTTAGGACATCATGGCCTCATTTATGAACTTTGCTAACTTTCTGGAGTAATTTCTGGAGTAGAAGTTGGAGATGATGAGGAGTGGGTTTACTTTATGAAACCCATTAGTAAAGGTAATTTGATGACTTATGAATCTCATGAAAAATGGAGAACTGAGAGTAGAGGTCAAGAACCTTCTACTAGTAGAGATGTCCCCTCTACAAGTTATGACCTCTAGTTCCCCTACCCTCTCTGATTTGATGAATGAGTTGACCTTGCAGCGGAAGAGCATAGAATTGATAAGTGAAAGGATTTGAGCTTTAGAACGTCAAAATGATTATGATAGTGAGTACCTGCAGAGGCATTCAAATTTTGAGATAGCTTACTACGAAGCTCAGACCTGACACTATAGAGGTGAGTCTGATGTTACCTTTCCTAAGTGCCTCCGATATACTCAGTATCAACCCAATCCATCTGCTGACCAAGGAGACAAAGACATAGTTTGGGACTTTGATATCTGAATGTAATTGATGTACTTGTACTTTTATTTTTGTAATCTTTTGTAATAGAAATGGATGTTTGTGTGTATTTGTACTTTCATTTTTATTGTTATGTTGTAATTGGATAATTTTTAATTTTTGTTATAAAGTCAGCGTGGTAGTTAAAATTTGCATCTGTAGTATAATGGATGTTGATTAGTACTTTGTGAATTGTATTGTGAAGTGATTTTCGATGTGATTTTTATTTTTTGCATTTTAATTTTAATTGTTTTATTTAGTATTGTGGATGTATTAGTGAATTATTATGTTTGTTTAATGTTTTAGTTTTGTAATTATTTTAAAATTTCATTACCTAAAAATTTCTCTAATGATTTATATGTGTAGAAAGCTCCTAATGTACAGACTACGTGAAGTAGAAATTTTGAGAAGGACTACAAAAATCTCAGAATGATAAAATTGTCTAAAATACTGAGGTATGATTTATATTTAGAGTTTTTCTTTCCACCTATATCATTTCATATTGAAAAATTTAGGTTTGTGGGAGGGAAGAGAATGATTAACTATTAGATGTCCTCTATTTCAATATTTTCAAAACTTATTAATATGATTTTATGTAGTGAATTTATTATGTAGTGAATTTAAA
>NW_018244310.1:79601-79811 GCF_001263595.1 Phalaenopsis equestris | reverse complement strand
AGTAAAGGAAACTATATTTTGAAGTATTAAGAATCTGGAAATTAATTTGAGAATAAAATATTGGGGCTCAATAATGTAAAAGCTATGAAATATTTATAAGGTAAGGGAATGCTTTGAGTTTCAAATTTAAGGAAAGAAAGATGATGATCAAAATCATTAAATGCTATCCAGATATAGTAATCCTCACTTGAAAAAGGAAAAAAAGAAACA
>NW_018244310.1:78539-79015 GCF_001263595.1 Phalaenopsis equestris | reverse complement strand
AAGGGACCAAAATGTGAAGATTTGAACTAGGGCGCCGACGGCGAGCCCAACGACGTCGACGACGGAATGGAATTTTCCAGAGACTCCAGATTTAATTCACTTAGAAGACCCGTTGATGGAGCCCCAAGGCCACCGACGGCGAGCTCGACGGTTTTTTCCTACTCCAACAATGCATTGGATGAGGACAAATTTTGGAGGGATGCTTAGGCAACTCTTGGGAAAACTCATCCAAATATTTAAAGAGAAGACTTTGGCCGAAAATAAAGAGGAGGAGGATCAAGAGTTAAATGTTGGGAAAAATAGTGTGTAAAAATGGTGAGGAATTCTTCGAGAGATTGTAAGAGTGGAGGGAAAGTGAGAGATTTCTTCCTCCTTGCTGCTTCAAAGAGGAATTTTGTGTGGTGTAAAGAAAGGAAGAGATTCAGAGGAACTTCGAGGAGTTTGCTTGGGGAGAAATTAGAGATAAGTTTATTTAA
>NW_018244310.1:44914-78468 GCF_001263595.1 Phalaenopsis equestris | reverse complement strand
AGTTTTCTCTGTCTTTCTCCTTGTCTTGAGATTTGTGAAATGGTGATTTAAATTGGTTGAGCCATGAAAATGTTAAGGAAGTTGTGATGATATTTTCATTTCGATCTTAATTTACCTTCAATCTGACCAATTGATTTGTTAAAATATATTGAGTTTTAAAACTAAAGTGAAGATTACATCTAAGATTCAGGGAGGTCAAATAAAATAAAAAAAAATAAAATTATCGGGCATAGAGTTGGAGATTTTAGAGTGACGGACTAAAATCTCCAATTTGGTCCTATCATTTGGGTGCTGAAGTGTAGATGTTAGCCCTCAGGCGAGTGGAATGTGGGAGCTTTGAAGTGAGGTATCCTCCTAGCCTAGCCGCAGATTCAGTAAACAAGTGTAGGATTAGTGAATGTTCTTTACGCCTGGACCAAAGGGTAAAGAATAAGTGTGCTCCTATTTGACACAATACAATTTGAACTAATTCACTTTATCCATCCACTATAACTTTTTGCTGAGGAAAAGGATGCTTTCTTATTTATTAAATATCACATTAAAAACCTTATTAGTATAATTAGTTATTTAAGAGTTATTAAATTTATATATTTATTTCAATTGTCTATAAGTGACAGATAAGTAATTTGAATTCCATTATTGCGATTAAGTATTGCTTTTCTAAAATCTAAGGTCGTAGTTCTAATATTACTCCCTGTGAGATCGATATCTAGGACTCCATTAGAGCCCTATATTACTTGAGTGATACATATACTTGCGTTGATAAGTAGTGTGACTGCATTGATAAGTGTGACTTTATAATTATTAAATATTTTATACATACATCTTTATCGAATCTATAACTGTTATTAAGTTTTTGGTGCAGTTTCTAAGGAATTAAATCCTTTAGCAGCAGTATTAAATAGTTATATTTTTAAGCATATGTAAAGTCGCTGTCACGTACATAGATAGGTGCGGTGTGAAAACGTTTTTTTCAGCGTTTTAAATAAGCACAAGCTGTCAAAACGCAGTTTACCCAAACAGGCTAGGTGCATTTTCAAAATGCCACCGCACCAAATGAGTTGCCCCAAAAAAGCCTAAGCCAGAACATTAGGGGGTTTAAAATGTAAATTTGAGATTTGCAATTTTGACCCTTAGTGATGAAAATGTTATTTCATATTTTCAAATGACTAAAAATTGTCATTTTTCAGTTTAAAAGTGTCTCTCTAAATTTTCTAACAATTTTCAAATTTAATTTCAAAGTTCTTAATTTTTAATATTTATTTTGAAAATAATTACAAAATTTGATAGAAATTAGAAAATTCGATCCTAGGGAATATTCCAAATATTGGAAAAATCAGAGGATGTTCCTGAGGACTTAAACGTTAATCCCTAAGATTTTCTAATTTTTTGGAATTATAAATAATTTGTAATAATTAAATTACTCCAGAGAGTAATTAATTCAATAAAAAATAAATATAATTAATTAAATTTTAATTTCACTTTCACAATTTTGTCCTCATTTTCCTAAATCAAGGGGTATTTTTGTCATATTTTTTGTGGTTTTTGTATGTCAGGATATGAAATTTTTAAGGTTTTAGGAATTTTTTTGAATTAATTAATTCAAAAAAGTCTTTTGATCTACTTATTCGATGCGGCGCTGACTCGAACATCGGATATGTTCAAAGCTAGCGTGGCAGTGATTGATTGGAGGCACTTTACATGCGAAATCACATGTGGCCCGCAGTTCTGTTTGTTCGATATAAATAGAACCTTGGTTCGACTCGATCGGGGCCATCCATTTTCGGTACACGAAAATGGACGACATCGGTTCATCATCTCATAGAAAGATGAATCAAGAGACATTCAAGGTTTTATATTAAGATCTCCCCAGATTTTGCACCAAACTCAAAAGTTTGTGTTTCTAGAACATCATCTTTACATGACGAACATATCCATGCAGATCATTTGCCATAAAGTGAAGATTCTCTTCACAATGTCTAAAAACTGAGGCAAAATTAAGGTTTAGCAGCATACCTTGGCTTTAGTGGATGGAGTTTCAATTGGATTGGTTCCAAAGCTTTGCCTTGAGCATAGGAACCTTGTTCTTAACTCAATTTGAGTTGAAATTGGGCCAGTGTAGGAGTTTGACGAAAAGGGGTCAAGACTTCACTGAAATGTGGGTTAGAGCCTATGTGAATGGCCAATTTTGATTGGGATTATCTCTTTAGAGCTTAGGGAAGTTTTTAGAAGAACTTATTTTGGATTTTGATGAGGCTTATGTCAAACCCAAAATTTTTCCTGGAATTGGATTCCAAAATTAAGAGATATGAGTGGATGTAAAAGGCTGATTTTGTGGGGGTCAATTCCTCAATTTTCGTGTTATAGTTTTATGGAATTGAGAACTGTCAATTGTTCTCCATTTCTTGAGCTCTCAGGTTAGTCCATTTATAGGCTTAGTCATAACTAAGCTAGATTTCATTTGGATAGAAGCTATCGGCTGTATAATGATTGTGGATAAGTCTCCTGACCATGGATTACCAGGGATGTACATGCCAAGGCATTATCCATATGTGATCTTCCATTAGGATGAAGTTTGGGTCATTTTCTTGGCTCCTCTCCATTGGGTAGCTTGGGAGGTGGATAAGGCTGCTCAAAAGAATTTGAATCAGCCTCTCTCGTATGGATTCATTGGTCATTCAATGAACCTAGGAAGGGCTGGCAGATATCCCTTTTCATTCCCTTTTTTTATGCTTTGATCATGATGACTCTAATCATGTGTTAGATAGGGGTTTATATAGATCTTTCTTTTCATTTGATGAAGGTGGAGGTGATATATGAGCTCACTACATCTTCATTCCAAATTTCATGAGCGAATACCACCTTATTCTTGCCTTCATGATGTGTTCATATTGATTTTTTTTTTAGCAAATGGTCATGAATCATGAGCCATTTATGAATTTTATTCATGTCATGGTGTATGTCATGGGTCATGGGTGACCCACTAGCAATTTGTCATGTAGTGAGTTTAGGGTTGAAGTATAAATTATCATTTTTGGGTGGCCATGGGTTTAAACCAATACTTTAAACTTAAATCCTAGATCTAATAGTCTATAATTTCACTCTCTTTAATTAATTAAATGAATAATTAAATAAGAGAATAAAATAATTTGATGAAAAGACCTAATTTTGACAAAAAATGATAATGTTGACCTAGTTTGACAACGGTTGACCAAGGTTGACCATGCTTGACCAATTTAGATCTAGGGTTGAGTAGGATGAATTACTTGACTATGTCATGGTTAGTTTAGTCATGGGGTCATTAGTTATTGTGGTATGACCTGGGTTTGACTAAGGTTGACCAAGGTTGACCAAGATGAGCAAATTGATCATATGGTGATGTCTTGACCATATGGTGATCATTTGGGTCTATGGATGACCAAATGGTCAATTTGGTGACCATGAGGTTCAAAATTGACCATTTTGACCAAAGTTTGACAAATGGGGTCCATGATTGATCTAATGGTCTAATTTGACCAATTTGGTGTTTAGGTTGACCAAATGGTCCATTTTTACCAATTTACTATTTGGGTTGACCAAATGGTTCAGTTTGACAAAGTTTGACCAAAGTTGACCATTTTGACCAAATTTAACCAATTGGATCATTTAGATGTCTATACTAACCCAATGGTTATTGTGGTAACAATTAGGTCAGGGTTTGACCAAATCGGGGTTATCATAACTGATTTGATCATTTTGGGGAATCATCCTAATTTGGACCCAAAAAGGGTATATTGGGAGTTAATTTAATTTATAGTTTTTTTGAGACCCTCGATAGGTTCAAAGGGGTCAATGTTGGTAAACCTTCTCCTAAGAGTGAACTTAGTGATCATGTTGATCATTTCCAATTCTTTCTGAAGATCATGAATTAGTATGAGTGACTCAAGATAAATCTTATCTATGGGTGTCATGTCAAGGTCCTCACAAAAGCGAGGTCAGCCCTCGTCATGCTTTTTCATCAAGTCTTTTGAGCAATTTTTTATGGTTTCTCCTCTTGGTTCTTATCAATGTTGAGGTCAGTTTAGTTACTCTAACAAACGAGGCATCTATAATCACATGAGCTTCAAAAACCACTACAGATTTTAGTCACTTAGTGTCAACTTTCCACTTCTATTTCATTGACTCTGCTTTTTCTTTAGTAATATCTTGTTGTAGAGATCGAAACTCCAGTGCAGGTAGTATCCCTTTCATTTCATCATGATCAATAATGGACAATAATGATCCATTGTATAGTAATTCAACTTGTGTCAAGTCAAAATCAAAGTGGATTCTTGATCATTTCTCTATGCATCGGCGGTTCAAAGCCAAGCATACATCGCTATAAAAAGTGAAAAGAAGCCTTTTGCTTAAAATTTTTCCTTCATGTTACAAGAGAATGTAAACATGTCAGACCTAAATACAATTTATTTTGTTAATGTCGAATTAAGAATATTCAATTTATCATCACCATTTTGATTTTCATCTTAAGATATCATGCTCAAGAGCACCTGCTTAATGAGCAAGAAGGAAGCCAAAAAAGAGGTAGAAATGTCATTTATGCAACTGAATTTAAAAAAAATTCATTTTCATTATATTTTCCTCAATTTATGAAACAAACCATTCTTTTCCGCATAATATTTTTTTCAAATACCGTCCATTGATTTGCGGTATATATCTTTTTTTCCATAACAATTGTCTAGCAGGTAAGATCCTCTTAAGTACATCTTTTCAATAACATACGGGCCCTCACACTTCCCACTTATTTTTTGGTGAGCAAGAATAGGTCTTCAGAGTACCAAAATTAAATCACTAATGTTAGATGTGTTTGGACAAACAAATTTATCATGATCCCGTACCTTTTTTGATTGGTATAGCTCCAGATTTTGTTGAGCTGTAAACGTTTGCCCTCAAATTTTCAAGTTCCTGGAGTCATAACTTTACATTGTCTTCATCTATTATTTTATTTTCCAATGCAATTTTGAGAGAAGGAAGTTGTAGTTCAAGTGGAAGCACAACCTCAGATCCGTACTCTAAAAGAAATGGTGTTGACTGTGTCCGTGTGCGGTAACTGGTAAGATAGGCCCATAAAGCTTCTATTAATCTTTCATGCCATTGTCTTGGATTGTTAGTTAATGTCTTTCTCAAAATTTGAATTAGTGTCTTGTTGAAAGCTTCGACCAAACCATTAGCTTTGGGGTAGCAAATTATCCAAAACCTCCAATATATCCCTTGTTTTCGGGTGAAATTATTTATCTTTGTTTTTTTGAAAGGCATTCCATTGTCAGAGATGACTTTTTGGGGAATTTTGAATCTATAAACAATTTGTAAATTGAAGAAGTGGAAGTCCTATTGTACTTTAACTTTTCTTAAGGGTACTTCTTCGGCCCATTTGGACAAGTAATTTGTGTCGGCCAGAATAAAATGATGATCTTTAAAAGATGGAGGGTCTATAGGGCCCAAAATATCGGTGCCTCAACATTCAAATTGTTAAGATGTAATTTTTGGGTGTAGTGGTTGGTTCAAGACCACTTAATAAGACTGATAATGATGGCATTTCTTTGCAGTTTCAATAAATTTGGTCATCCTCATCGGCCAATAATACTGATCAACCTAAAAATAACCTCTTTCTAGTGTACATTTATGCTCATTTTAAGCTTATTTTATATGATATTGCACTTTAAAGGAAGATATTTTGTACTTTTTTGGTTTTCAGCTACATGGAATGGACATTTGGAAAAATAGAGCACAAAATAGAGCAAGAATGGAAAACTTTCTATGAAGTCATAGTGTCACCTTATGTGCCATAGTGTCAGGTATCGAGCGAGCTGGGCACTGTAGCGCCCCAGACTAGCCTTATAGCCAAAATAACCAACATTCTAGAATATCTATTGAAATGGCTCAAATTTTGAAGGGGTATTTGAAGTGAATCTTGGTTATTTTTAGTTATTTATTAATAACGCCAAATTCTGGATGAAAAAGAAACTTTTTGGAGTGTTAGAGAAGACTTTTGGAAGGATTGGAGAAGGCTTCTTGAAGGTTCATGTGTGTGTGTGTGTGAAACTGAGAGTCTTTGGTTTGTGTAAGAGTTTGGAGATTTGTTTCAAGGAAACTTTAGGATTGGCTTAGGAAGAAGACATAAAATAAGTATTCTATATTTGTGTTTAAGTTATTGTTGTAAGACTTGGCTTTCAATAAAAATTATGTATTTTTAGTTTTTTCTCCTTGAATTCTAAGTAATTTTTTTTCTTTCTGCTTACATATGGGAATTAATCTTGTTGAATAAGAAAGATTTAAAGATCTTTTTTAATTTTAAAACATTGTGATTGTATTTTCACCAATTATTGATTAACATTCCAAACTGGCCATTTGTATTGTTAAAATCCTATGCAAAACATAATGACCCGAGAAGGCTATGATTTCACTAACTAGTGATTACCACATTTCATCTTGGGTAGAGCTGTTGCGATCACCTGAGGGGAGTGCAAATAGATAGGGAGAAAGGTTTTGATTGGTTTAGAATTGATGCTTCTTTGGTGACCGACTAGATTATTTTATCAATTTGGTCGAGATTTTGGATCATAAGGGTGTTGAAGTCACTTTTAGTTGAGGTCTAATTTCTTTTTTATAAGCCTAGGATCTAGTAATAAGACTTTTCTATTGACTATTCCTAGAGGACTATTAAAGGAACCCTTACAATTATAAATTCTAAAACTCTGCTTTGCTCATCTTGAAGTTCCATGTGTTGTTTTAACCTCTAGCACTTAGTAGGTGGAGCCAATATGGGAGAGCTCAAGAGGAGTCCCCCATAAGACTATTTGGTCTTAAGGTTAGCCCTGGTTGGTGTGGTCTTAGTCACTCTTGCACACACACACACTTTACACCCTTCACGTTCACTCACAACCTAAACCTGAGCCAAACATGTTTATCTTGTTCCCTTACTCTTTTGGAAATACATGTGGATGGTCCCCTAAATCACCAGAGCTAGGCTACAGTTTGGCTAAGACCAGGCCATAGAAGATCCAAAATTGCAGTTCCTTTGGTCTCATGGCTCAAAAAAGAGGTAATTTTATGATTGACATCTTAAAATTTTCTCATCCTACCCAAATACCCCATTTAGCCTTTTGGTTCCAAACTTTCTCAAAACTACCAAATTGCTCTTGAAACCATAAAATTTAAAAAATGACCCAAACTACCCAATTTTATCCAAAAACCGTTTCAAACCACTCGAATTGCCCAAAACATTCCAAACTTGCTAAAAATACCAAAATACCCCTAACTTGCTAAAATTACCAAAATACCCTTGGAAGGACAAATTTTTCCAAAACCTCAAAAAATCATTCTGAACACCTTCAAAACCAATCTTAACCACTCATGAAGTCCAATTTGACCAATTTTGACCAAATCCCCATTTTTCCCTTTATGGCCCAAAATGCCCACATCATGCCAAATTTTCACCAAATTGATTTCAAACTTCCCCATTTTCAATTCCAAATAAAAATTCACCATGTTTGACCCCAGAACTAACCAAATTGAAGCTCAATTGAACTCAATTTCAAACTCAAATTCCAAGCCCAATTTAAGAACCTCCAATTCGGCCAAATCCCCAAAATTCCAAAAAATTGAACCCCATAATCAAACCAATCTGCCCAATTTTGAGTTTCAACTCTTCATAATATTTTCTTTGATCAGTTTGAGTCCTCAATTGGCCTTTACCTATACTGCAACCTCACCCAAATCCCACATAAATCAAAATCGTAATTTTTTCCCTAAAATCCAAATGTCATCAAATTGAACTTCGTAACTCCACATCTTCTACCCAATTGATTTCCAAAAACTCTTCATAACAATCCATTGAACAAATTTGAGCGATCAATTGAACCAAATCCAAACTCTAGCCCAGTCTAAGTATAAGTCTAGCCCAAATGCCCCAAAATTCAACATGAGCCAAATCCCATTAAATTGAACTCCCAAATCAATTTAAAATCACCCAATTCCTTTTCCAAACTTCTTTTGATAATTATCCAAGTCAATTTTATCAATCAATTGATAAAAGTTTCACCCTAAACCCAACCTAGACCCAACTTAAAATTGAAAGCCCAAATTTTCACCCAAGCCCCAAACTTGACCAATTCCTTTGAAATTGACCAAACCATGGTCAACACAACAAGCATTGGTGCCCTAAGGACCAAGCTAGATCCACCTAGCACAACGTACTTGAGATATGGACCAATGTTCCCTTGAATTAAGGGATTTCCTCCAAAAAATGACTGAACTAAATGTATCTTTGTCATCAGCCATCAAGCAACCCAACAAATCACAATTAGGCTTCCTTTGGCTCCCTTGAACCACCTAGCCAACTCCCCTGTTTTAGCCAGCCTGCCTAGTCACTGAAAAAAAAAACAAAACCAAGAGTAAACCCAAGTCTTAAATCCAAAATTATAACTCCCTCAGTTTTCTTACCCTGATGGGACACTTGCACCTTTCTTCTCTCCACATGAGCAGGTGATTGCAGCCACTGGCTAGCTCTTGTGGCCACTCTCTTTCCCACTATTTAAAGTCCACCCCCTCATAGCCAAACATAGAAAATGCATTAGACCTTCGGGAGTCTCTATAAAATTTCTTCAAGAGCTTCTCCAAGAAATCCTTTTCATATTCCAACTGTTTCCTAGCCATCATCCCCATTGCTTGAGCTCAATTTCTCCACTAAAATCTAGGGCATACTCTGGCCATCCTCCAAAAATTCACCAAACCCATTGAAAATTCAAATTAACTTGCCCCTCACCATCATCAGAGCAAATGAAGAAGAAACTCACTGAAAGCCTCATCTCATAGCTACTTTAACCTAGCTCAAGACCAAGGCCGCACCACCTTTTGGAATAGCTTGTGCTCAGACAATTCACCAGACTAAAGTCACACTTTTAGGAGGTTTTTCAGGCTCCATTAAGGCTTTCGCAAGCATCCAATTGAGGCCAAACCTCTTGTACAAAGGTATAGCTCATTATCCCTCAAACTGAGCTCGATTTAGGACTTTGTGAAAAAAAATTTAATTTCATGCTTGATCAACCATATATATAGATTTTTTTGGACTAGATGAAGGTGTAGGAACAAAACTCCTTGCAATTTGATTGAGTGTAGTGAGGAATCTTAAGTCTAGAAAGTGAACGGTTCTCGGGCTGGGCCAGTTGGGATGAAGACGGAGGGTGTTGGATTGCGCGTGTATCATATAGAGAGCTAAGATTCCGTCGGATTAAGAGATGGTTCCTAAAGTGCGGGTTGAATCAGCGAATACGCGGATGGCGGCGTCAAATGGTGAAGCGTTGCATGGTCTTTTGGAGCTCCATAAGATGACGCGACTGCTGCGTTGTTAAATAGAAAGATATGATTTATTTTGATTTATTTAATTCAATTAACTTAAAAAATGCATAACATGTTGTAGAAAGTTAGAAAAATAAGAGAAAAAAATACCCTCTTTCTCAGTGAATAGAGGAGAATAATGTGGAATAAAAATAAAAATTAATTGACAAGTCTTCAATTTTTAATTAACTAAATAGCCCTTATATTATTTTAGTTATAATTAAGTAAATAATAATCACCATGGCTTGAATCGTTAGTGGTTGATTCCTCTCTGATTTTTCTAAGGTTAGAGTGCATCTCTAGCTTTGAAACCTAATTTTCAAGCCTAGTTGTCTATTTTTTCTTAAAATAAATATATAAATTAAACTTTAAATAAAAAATTTATGGGACTTATTTTGGTAGGCTTTCTGTGGTAAGAGGACTCTAGAAAAAATATAAATTAAGCTTAAATATTTATGTAAATTACTAGGGTTAAGTAAATCATAAAAAATTAATAAAACTAAAATGAATGAAATCATATTAAAAAAATTAACAAAAATGATTCCACATTGTAAGAAATGATTATTTTAACTCACTGTAGAAATTTGAAACTCATTTAAATTAATTTGATAACAAAAATATATTCTCTAAGTAAATGATATTTTTCCATTAAAATAATTATAATAAATTAATTGTAATTAGGAAAATTATGAAAAGTAATTTTCTGGGGCACATAGGAAAAATATAATTTATTTTAAAATAATTAGTTCATTTTTAGCTACTTTTTGAATTAAAAATAATTAAAAGTAATAAAAAATCGTAAAAATATTAAAATGCACTTAGTTGATCACTTAAGACCCCTTAAAGCACCTTCTTTTAAAATTTTCCATTAACATAATTATAATAAATCAAATAAAGGCCACAAAGATGAGAAGTTTGTTTCTTTGTGTTCTCTATGCATAGAGAGATTTACAAAAATTATAAAAGAAAATGTTTGTGATTAAAAAAGATTTTTTATTTAATTAATATTTAAAATTAATAAATAATTATAATAATTAAAATATAATTTTAAAAATCATGAAATTTTTCCAAGTGGTCATCTCACTTAGGTGAACCTCTAATAAATTTTCCATGAAAAAAAAAAACATTACATTGATTAACTAAATAAATTAACATTTAAAATCCTATTTTTGTGGCCTGGACCTCAAACTTACACAAGCGCGATGATCCATATGTGGCAAAAAAAAATATTCCCAATTGCTCGCAGTACTTTAAATATCTTAGAGAAGACTCAAATCTATGAGCATTGGGTCTATTAATGTAGGATAAGTAAGGTAGGGCATTTTTATTGATTTAGGTGAATTTTTGGGTCCCGAGGCATAACTTTGTGGGGTCCTAAAGTTTTAATGAATGATTTTCTAGAACAAAGTATAATAAGTTCAATTTAACTTCAAAATATCTAAGAGATTATAAAATTTTTTGGGGCATATCCCTAAACAACTTTTATAACCTTTGAACTATTTTGAGTTCATTTGGACCGATTACATTGTTCAATTAATCATCTGAAGTTATATTGAGTTTCAATAAAATTATAGACCCTATGCTCTGTGAACATTAATATTTCAATTATCCGAAGAGTAGGGTACTTCAAATATTCACTTGATATTTTGCTTAAGAGATGTGAATGGACACCTTGGGGCAAACTCACATCATTAAGAACCTTGTACCCACCACTAAGGCTGGGCTTGTAGTGCTTAAGGATAATTATAAATTAATCATGTTTTTATTTTCTAATCATTATTAAACAAGTTTAAATATCAAGTCTAGCTCACTACCAAACCCTTAAATTCATTCTTGAGGTAGATTTATAATAATCAAAATCTTAATTTAAGTTAGATGAATTCTTATTAAAGAATCATGCCATCATCTAATCCCAATTAAGGGCTTCAAATAAGTGAATTATTTTCTTCCTAGCTTAAGCCCACTACTTTAGGATCATCCAATCAAATTGACATCCACGTCACAATAATTTATAAAAGTACAATTTTACTTTTATCATGAAAAGGTGACAAGTTGGTTTCTACCTTTTAATCCATTATGTTTCAAGCATTCAAACGGGTTTATTATGATCAAAATTACCCACTTGCCTCTTTGGTTGACCTAAAATTTAATTAGGGGATTAAAATCTGAAAATTACCATTTTGTCCGTAGGGACTCTCCACTTCATAACTCATTAAATAAAACTCAAATGACTTTAACTTTTTTGTGATACCCTACTCATGCGTCAATTGAAATATCAGAGGTGGAATATTAATTTTTATTATTTTTGTGAAATTTATGTAAATTTTATTTACTAATAAACTAGGATTTTCAACATTAATTTATTTAGCTAATTAGAGTAAATTTTCTATTTATGCCAAAATTACTGGAGGTTCACCTAAATCAGAGGACCATTTGTACGAAATTTCATGATTTTTAAATTATATTTTAATTATTATAATTATTTATTCATTTCAGAGATTAATTAAAAAAAATTAATTAATTCAAAAATTACATGCTTTATTTTTATAAAATCTCCCTAAGTCCATCAAACTCAGAAAAATAAAATTTTCATTTTCAAAATTTTCTACTTTATTTATTATTATTATTTTAATGGAAAATTAAGAAAAATACATTTTTTCATTTAAAAATACATAACTAAATCAGAAAATTTAAGAAAAATATTTTAAAAGGTCTTAAGTGATTAGGGAACAATTATAAACACTTTGGTGTATTTTCATATTTTTACAATTTTTAATTATTTTTAATTTAAAAAGTAGCTAAATAATAAACTATTTATTTTAAAATAATTTTTATTTTCCCTAAGTGCTCTTCATCAAAAAGAACTCAGAAAACAACTTTTCATAATTTTTATAATTATAGTTTATTTATTATAAAGATTTAAATGTAGAAATGCCATTTTATTTGAGAAATAGACTTTAGTGATCAAATCAACCCAAATGGGCTTCAAATTTGTTTAGTGAGTTTAAATAATCATTATTTACAATGTGAAACCATTTTTGTTAATATTTGAATAATATTATATTTGCTAAAGTTTTTTATAAATTTTAGACACATAATTAGCTAAAAAACCATGCACAATTATTAAAATCTATTTTATATTTTTCCTAGAGTCTTCAAACCACAGAGAACCTACCTAAACAAACAGCATATTTTTCTAATTAATATTTTGATTTATATAACTAATTTAATAAAAAATGGGCCAATAGACTTGAAAATTTGGGTTTTTGTGTTAGAGGTGTTCACTGACATTGAAAAACTCAAGAGACATCCTCACTATCATGAGAAATCAACACCTAGAGTTTCAAGCCATGGTGATTAATATTAACTTAATTAAAATTAAAATAGTAAGGTTGGTATTTAATTAATTACAAACTAGAGACTTGTCAAATAATTTTTATTTTTATTCCATATTATTCTCTTCTGTTTACTTAATAGTATGGTAATTTTATTTTATTTTAATGTTTTTTTACACCAAGTTATGCATTTTTATAGTTCTAGTAGTTAATTAAATCCAAAAATACCCTATTTATCTACTTATCCATGCGACGTTGACTGTATCTTTGGCAGCTCTAAAAGACCAGGAGACACACCCTCATTTGACATTGCCTTCTGAGTCAACTGTCATGCAGGCCAAGCTTTATGAACCATCTCATCATCTGACTCCTCCTCCACCATAGGATCGATACACATGCAAATGGAGGACATTTGTTCTACACTAAGAATCTTTCACACTAAAGCTCTTTGATCTCGCTCAATACTCAACAAATTTACTTAAGGTTTATTACTATAGCTTCATCTAATCGAGACAAAACATTCATATGGCTAGATACATTTGAAATTAACATTCTCTTCACAATTGATGAAATAATTACCATTTTAAACTTTGCGATCTATTCCTTAGCCAAGGGGTTAGGCCTTGATTGGGTTGGTTATAGACATTTGTTGTGACTCTACGAAGCTTCTCCATGCACCAATTTGAGGTGAGGTTTAGCGTAGGCTAGAGTTAGATTAAGGGGTGATGCAGCATTTGTCTAGATGTGTGTTAGAGTGATCAATAGAGGGGGGCTTTGATGGGGAACTTCCTCATTTGGTCTAAGGAAGATTTTGGGTGGTTTAAGTTGAGATTTGATGGAGTTTAATGGAGTGACAGAACACCCCTTGGATTTTGATCACAAAATTGAGCTCAGACAGTGGATTATAATGGGACAAAATTCTTGGAATGAACTCAAGGTAGCTTGGAGAGGCTCTGGAAGCAAATTGGCGGCGTTTCCTCAAGGATTTGGCACAATTGGAAGGTGGTCAAAAGAGGGGCTTCTTATAGCCATGGTCAAGTGGAGAGCCTCAGACTCTGATTGGCTGGTGCTAATAAGCTTATGTGGAGACGAGTTTGGACCCAATCAAGAAGTGTCACAGTGGATGAGTTCAATTGGGGTTCAAGTAAGGGGAGGTATCCTCAGATTTAAGCTTTCCAGTGACTAGGGTGGCTGGCCCTAAGTGAGGTGGTGGCTAGTGATCTTGATATTTTTTATATATAAGGATTTATGAAGTTGACACCACTACTTGAAGATTTCAATCCTTGACAATGGCACCAAAAAATTGATCCTAAGATAAGTAAGATTTCAATTATTTTTTTAAATAGTAGGGATTCTATGTAAGTAAAAGTATTTTCTATCAATTATTATAGGGCTTTTTGATTAAGCACAAAATATCGATCCCATGGAGAACGAGTATAATCATGGTGGCTTTCAAGAGAAGTTCTAGTCTATAATAACACACACTATCTTGGAAGGTCGATAAAGGTTTTGTTTTGATTATATCTTACAATTATCACTACAATACTATTTATACTCGTAAACTAAAATACTTAGTGAAAATTAGAAAGTGAGGTTTAATATTTTAAAAGTTCGTGAAAATTAGAAAGTGAGGTTTAATATTTTAAAAGCTCCCTTATGCAATGAAATTAGTGACATGTGTAAAAGTAAAACATGTAGTAAGAGAGATTGTGAAAAATAAGAGAAATCATATTCCTTACACTCGGCAAGTATTATAAAGATCATTGGCTAATTAATTGTTTAAGATTTCTAAAGACTGGTTAGGTAGGAGAGAAACTATATCTCACTCTACATTCCCCTCATCCCCTCGACTGAAGGCTAACTTCTTGTGTTAAGTCCTAAAACTAAGAACCAACTTGGGGGCTTTAGTATGGCACTCTAAATTGCACTAATTATACACCCATCAAAGGTTATTTCCATATTTATTTTCACTCAACCATAAGGAGTACAATCTCATTCTTACAATCTCATGTGATTCTACCACAATTAATTGAGAAAACATCATCACGAATCTTACAGGTTCTCACAACGGATTTTAACATGCAAGTTGATAGAGTTTACATGTAAATGAATAAAAAAGTAAAAATAATCACAATATGTTGTCACCCTACTCAATTCTATATCCTACACATGCATACTAATTCATTATAAGAGGGAAGAGTAAGGAAAACTACTCACTACACGTGGAGAAACTACTCACACTACTCACTACACGTGGAGAAACAACAAGAACTTTTCATTGAATAAGACTTTGAAACCATACAAACAAAGTACTAGATTCAAACTAAAATACAATGAAAATAATTATCATTGATGGAAATTAAACTTTCTTCGTATAGCAAAAGCAGTCTCCTTACAATCCTCTCCAAGAACAAAGTGAAAAGAAAAGAAAAAATCTCTCACACTCTCTCTTTCTCTCTCACCTTGTCGCCCCACCCGGAGCTCTCACCCAAGAGTTCTTCTTCTTCTCAAAGCATTTTTATCCTCTTCCAAATAGTTCAAGAGAGCTTTTAAAAATATTGCCAGGCCTTATTAATAACTTCTCAAGAGGTGCTTAAGCGTCTCTTCAAAAGTGTCCATATTCAATGAATCTTCCAAATTGTGCCTCAAGTGCCTCTTCAAAAGTTTTCAAAAACCTCCTTATAACCACCTCAAATCCTTTTTTAAAGTATATTTTATCATTTCCACTAAATTCCTAAAGAGACACACAAAGGTACACTTAAAAAATCCTTCAAATCAAATGTATATTCTAGAAGATATGTTGAAAATCGTCATAAGCGCTTAAGTAATGATTTTGGGCGCTTAAGTGCCCCCCTCTCTTTTTGATGGTGCTTAAGTGCCATGTATGGGTGCTTGAGCACTGGGCACAAGCACTTAAATGCCCAATTTTGGCCCCCATGGCTCCGATGTGCCTCAAATCGATCCATTTTGCTTCATTTTTGTCCAATTTTGTTCCTTTTGCTCCAATCACTCCAAATTCTTCAATTGGATGTACCTAAAACAAAAAACAAAATAAAACATACCTTTAAAGTGCAATATATTTTAAAATATAGCATCAAAAATAGTACTTTTTAAGGCACATCAAAATCCCCCAAACTTAAACAGTACTTGTCCTCAAGTAATACTTCATTTTTAAAATAATTTATGTAGATTAGAGTTAATGGGTCATCCTTTAAAATTGCTAAAACTTTTTTATGAAAATGTGATAGATCAAATTAGAAAAACTTCTAATGAATTAGACTAGCCCTGGGTCTAAAATGTTTATCATCAAACTTAAGAATTTGTTTTCCTATCTAATTTAGAAATATATGCAGATTTTTTAAACTTTGGATCCTATGAAATTTAATTTCTAGACTTAAGAACTCTCTCAAAAATAATTTTTACTAATATATTTATATGAAAAAAGCTTAGGATTGTTCTAAGTTCTTTACTCTAGAAAGACTCAAGTGAAACCAATTTTTGATTATTGATTAGTTTTGATTAGGACCTCTCCTCAAGCTTCTCCTCACAATATTTTTTTTTTGCATTTTGTTTTTCTTTTTCAGGATATTTTTGATCTATTTTTTTTCTTTTTTTCTATTTTCCTTTTTTTTTGTGAGGATAACTATATATGGAGGAGTCCTTAAATAATTTTGAATTTCAGTATCTTCCTCTAAAGTTAAAACTAATTACTTTCCTTCACTTAAAAAGATGTATTTTTTTTAAATACTTTCTAAAAGATCCTTAAATGTTTGAAAATAAATATTCTGAGAATCCTTAATTTTTTAGAAATACAATTCTTCCTACTAAATACAATCATTCATTTTTCCAAGTTCTCTGCTAAATATCCTTCACTATAAGTTCACCCTTTTAATTAAACATATCAACTAAGTTTTCCTACTCCATTTTTATACTTACATTTCTAATATTCTTAAGGTGACTCCACATAACAATAATTATTAGAAATAAAATCAAAATTTATCTGTTTTAATTTTGAAATAAAGTGAGATTTAAATTTGAAACATTTTCTTTTCCCCCCAAGCTTAAGTTAAAACATGTGTAACAATGAAGTACAAAAATATGCGACAGGGAAAGATCACTTTTACAATTTAAATGTCCTACAAAAATATCAAAAATTAACACATTGTAGAATATTCCAGTAGAAAGAAAATCTCGCCTAAACAAGCTTGAGTTAACACTGAACAAGAACATATTTTAAACTTTAAAAGGGAATTGTTGGATGCTAATAAGTTTAAAATATTTAGATAAGTTTTTTCATCTCCAATGACTCATTCAACTTTACTTACAAACATAGAGACACAATCTCCAATACAAAGACTCACAAATTCGTAAATAATCACTAACTGAGGTTAATTTGATCTCCCTTATACTCGCATTTCCTCTCCTTAGTTTCAATTTCTAATGGAAGAGACTATACTAATAATGTGGGTGTATTATAAAACTTTAAATGGTTATCACCGATTGACCAATATTCTCTCATGTGTTGCCAAATTCAGAGTTACTCTAAGTCTAACATATACACAATCTGGTAAATAAAAATAGTGCAGTTCATTCATTAGTTGTTTACTGATTCCGAAAAAATATTGTTGTGTAAAATTTAGAAAGTTGACTTCACTTTTCAACTGTGCCAAAATCTTGATATGGTATTTTATGAATAATAATGTTAAACACGTAAAGTTTGGATTCTATCCAAGTATATATATCGTTATCAAGTAATATAAGATTTTCTTTCTAAGTCCCAAATATCGATCCCACAGAGAAGATTTAAATTTAAAATGATAAATTAACTAAGAAATTCACAGAAAGCAATCGAAATTACTTTTACTAATTTTGAATGTTTAAGATAGTATCAAAGATAAGTTATTTACTACTGACAGAATTTAAAAGCAGGGTTTAAAATTAATAGCTATTAAACTATGTTTCTGTGATGTAAACTATGTTTCCTATGTTTCTGTGATGAAGTTTTCTAATATGAAAAAGCATCTTTCCCACTACAATGAGATTTTGGTGAAATGAGATGAGATAAATGGTTTAAATATGTATTGTACTAAATAGGAGGAATTTTAATTCACTACCCTTTAATTCACTACCCTGATTCAATGTTATAGAAAATCTTTGGCTAATCTTAGGTTTAGTCCCTAAATCAGTGGCTAGGCTAGGACAATACTGGCTCCCACTCTACAGCTCCCACTTCCTTTCCTCTAAAGGCTAACTCTCACTTTAGTTTTTAAACAATAAGATCGAATTGGGGATTTTTAGTCTGTCACCTTAGAAATCTCCAATTCTACACCCAACAAAGTATATTTTCCTATTTATTTGCACTTAATCCCATGAACAAAATACTCCTTCATAAACTTAAATTTGATTCTCACTCTATTGTAGAGCTCATACTCCATTTCCTTGATCATATGTTTCACAACATATTTTAATAATTCAATTGGCCAGATCGAAAAATAAATTAAGAGCGGAGTTGAAAAACCATCACAATTTATTTCAAATTTTAACATTGACACATCGACATTATCTCTTCATTTCACCATATCATAGAGTATGGAGAAATATAAAGTAATCTACTTAGACTTCATGGGGAAGATACAACAAAACAAAAATTTCATATATAAAAGGAAGATCATATAATAATAACAATAAAATAACACTTATCTAAAAATCTTCCTCAAAGCAAATCCTTTGTAGCCTCTTTTGTAGCCTCTCTTAAGAAATTTAGGAAGAAAAAATCTCTCACTTCTCTTCCTCTCCAACACTTCTTAGAGAAGAATTCACACTTAAACTCACCACAAAAACTCAAATCTATAAAAGCAATAACTAACTATTGGTGTGGAGTGGTGTAGAATTTAGGTGTGTGCAAAGGAAAATTGAAAATGAGTGGAAGAAGTTAAAATGGTGCAAAGGAAGTGCAAGAAGTTGAAATGGTGCAAAGGAAGGGGGGTTTTCTGATCAAATTTTGACCCTAAATATGGCCTAGGTTGGTTCTTCAATAGGTGCATCCAAAAGCCCTTCAAAAAGCATCCAAATTTGTCGAATCTTTTAGAAATAGGGATTTCATCGATAATAGCACCGTCGACGCCCATCCTGACACCGTCGGTGCCAGAGGCCCGTAATTAATTCTCAATTTTCTGTCAAATGGCGTCATTGGCACCCAGTTTGGAGCCATCGGTGCTTAATTTGGCGTCGTCGGCGCTGAACATATTTTGAACTTCATTTTTGCTCTAAATTCAAACCTTTTTGCTTCCTTTTTGTTCCTAGTCCTCAAAATGAATAACCTGCAATAAAATATAGAAATTATATTTCATTAAAGTGTAATATCACCAAAAATGAATATAAAATTTGGGTTTATTAATGCATATATTTATGGTGTATCATTCAATAAGTAAATTCATGACCTTACTCAATGTAGAAAAAGTTAGATAAACAAAGTAATAGAGTTAACATGGAGTTGTCTAAGTCCAAACTCTACATGTTTCAAGGTAATGCTCAACTCCTTTTGAGTAGTAAGTTGTAACAGACTCGTTAACCTACTACTACCATAAATTATTTACAAATCTAGTCATGACAAAGGAATTACCTCACAACATTAATCTATTCCACTCTTACACATCAAACATAGATCAAAGTCCATTATCTCGCTATTATGCAATCCAACATAACATTCGTCACACTAAATATATAATAAAGATAACCATTGGTTGTCTCTCACAAAGTGCTTGGTCTAAGATTGGCGACCAGATGCATCCCATGTTTACTCTGGTTGCTCCAGCATCAAAATCTCATTCATTTTGTCTGTATACCATGAAATATGCCATTCAATAATTTTGAGTAACACTTTCTTAGGAGATCATTTACTAATTTCATCATTCAATTCATATGCTACTTGCGATTGAGTTGAATTTGAAGATATAAGGACTGGTGGAGTAGATGAATTTCATAAATAGGTAGGCTTTAAACTTATATGGAGTACATTCAGCTTAAGTTCATGAGATTTTTCAAAAGATGGAATAAAAAGTTTACTATTTTTGGTAACGACCATCATTTTGCACCTCTCCTAAACATTCATACAATCTTTTTTATACAATGTTTTCAACTCATCATGAAAGTCCATTTCAATCTCATATGTTAACTTTCTGTCAAAAATTTATTGGAAAGTGTCTTTACTTACATAATCAATTTCATCCATCAAAAAACTACCATCATCATTTCTCTCAGCTGGATATTTCATAGTCTTTAACACATCAGAAGTGACTTCATGGTCATTAATATTCATAGTCAACTCTATTTTTTCCACATCTATCATAGCTTTTCTACTAACAAGAAAAGGTCTCCACAAAATAACTGAATTTTATTTATCTTCCTCCATATCTAATACAATGAATTCCGTACGAAAGATAAATTTATCCACTTTAACAAGCACTTCTTTTATAACCACTTTTAGATAAATGATAGATCAATCGACTAACTGAAGGGTTACAGTAGTGGGAGAAATATCTGCTAAACCTAAACTTTTTAATAAATTTAGACGCATCACATTAATGCTTGCTCCTAAATCATATAAAGCATTTCCACATAATCTTTCTTCAATTGCACGAGGAATTGTTAAGCTAGAAGGATCCTTAAGTTTCTGAGGAAGCTTTTTCTGAAGTATAGTGTTGCACTCCTCTCCTAGTATAACTTTCTCGTGATCCCCAAATTTTATTTCTTGTTTAATATCTTCATAAACTTCACATAACTTGGCATCTGTTCCAAAGTTTCTGGAAAATGAATATTTGCTATTAACTTTTTAAGTACTTCCATGAACTTTGAAAATTGTTTATCCAACTCATGTTGTCTAAAATATTGAGGAAATGGAGGTAGTGTTCTTTCTAAATTGATTTTAGTTAGAGATATTAATTTTTTTAGATCCTTATGTACATGTTCTTAATGCCTTTTAGTTTCCTTTGTTTCTCTTACAACTTCTTTCTTTTTTCTAACTAAATCCTCTAGCTCTCTTCCATTTCTTAATTGGACAACTGATCCCAATTTTATATGACAATAATTTTATATGACAACCCAATTTTATATGACAATATGATGTATGCGGTTATAATCTTAATTTTTCCTTACTTATAATTCTTACTTTGCAACGGTGATAAAAACTTGATCTCCTGCAAAAACTAGGGAAAAATTGAGTTCGAAGCAAATACAAATACAATTATTATATTTAAATATGGGATGCTATGCAAGTATGTGTATCATTATCAAGTAATATAGGACTTTTTTATAAAGCCCCAAATATCGAGTCCACAGATATGACAAGATATGTTATACATAATGAAAATTCTACTTAGCAAAATTATCAGAAGAAATTAGATAACAAATTCTACTTATCAAAAGTATCTTACTCAAACTTTAGATGCAATAATAAGAATGTAAATTCAATTTTTTTTGTAATTTTTGTTAAATGAAAGAAAAGTAAACAACTAACTAAACTTAACTAAAGATTTGTAAAATGAAGTCAATTTAAAAAAAATATCCTTTTTCTTATCATGAATCAGTAACAAGTTTAGGAATTCTGTTGTGGAAGCATTCAAATTGTGGTTTGCCAAATAGGAGAAAAGGTATTCCTTACCTATGCAAGAGTTTTTATAAAAAACATTGGCTAATTTAAAGTTTTAATAGCCTTGAAGACGAGTTGGTAGGGAAGATACTAGCTCTCACTCTAGAGTTCTCTCTTCTCCCTCCACTTGGGGACTAGCATCTCGTATCAAAACCTAAAACTACAAAATAAATTGAGGGCTTTAACCTGTCACTCTAAAATCCTCTAATTCTACACATGTGATTCATACCATTAGTTGATTGAGACAATTCCATCTTGGATCTTACATATTCTCACAATAGATATTAACATCTTAATTAGCCAAATCAAGAAGTAAATGAAACACAAGATTTAAAATCATCACAACTTATTCCAACATTAAATATTAATGCTTCAAACAACTTCCATCCAATACTTAACAATTTATCATTTTAAGGTAAAAGATAAAGAGAACTACTCAGAATTCATGGAGAAACACAACCACACTTAGGTTTAAAAGTAAAAACCACGCCAACAAACACAAAGTATAACTTAAAACCAAATCTAGTCACAAAGATAAAAACTTATCTCAAATCCTCTCAACCAAACTCTTGAAGTTCCTTTAAATTTCTTTCTTCCCTTACAATAAAAGCTATAACTCAAAATAAAAAGAAAATGGGGCAACGATGTGCGTAGAATATTCTCTCAAAAATAAGAAAAGAGAGAGAGAGAGAGAGAGCTCTTCAATCCAAGTCTTCTTTTATAATATTCTTAAAGGTGCCTTGGTGTGTTTTTAAAATGTGTCCACATTCAATGAGTCTTACAAGAGTTGAATATTTTCTAAAGTCAATTGAATGTATTTTCGTGTCCATTAACTATTTCTCACGTTTTCTCTAAGAGTTGCTTCAAACACCTCTTCCAAAATTCATCAAAATTCATTGAATCATCAAGTAACTACATCTGGCATTTAAGTGCGAGGTACTTGGCGCTTAGGCGCAACCTTCTCGATTTTACTGGTGCGTAAGCACGAGTTTTTTAACACAACTTCTTCATTTTTTCTCAAACTTTGATCATTTTTCACTCCATCATTCTTCATCCATTTGATTGCACCTAAAAGAAAAACACACAAATATTTTACATTAAAGCGCAATATCTCAAAAATAGGTGTAAAAATATATACAGAAAGACTATATATTTTAGGTGTATCAAAATTCCTTAAACTTAAAAAGTTACTTTTCCTCAAGTGACACTCCAATCTTTCAAAACCAAAATAAGTATATTATGTAAATTAGTTTTTTTTATGATATTCTAAAAATTTGATGTGGAAATATAGTAGTCCAATTTAAAAAAAACTTTAGTATATGAGACCAACATAGAGTTTAGAAATTTTTAACGTAATGAAGCCTGAAAATATGAGTTTCTATCTAGTTCAAAAATATTGTAAATTTTCCAACTATAGAGATTAGTCATTTTGTCTTCTCCACCAAAAAGTTTTTATTAAGATTAATTATATTTACTGTATTATATCCTTAAGCTTAAGAGTTTCTCAAGTATTATACTTTAAAAGATTATATGTGGAACCAATTTTTTATTAGGCACTAATCCTTAAGCTTCTCCTCCCTTTTTCAACTTTTCTTTCTGTCTTTTTCTCTCTTTTTTTTTTGCTTGATAGGCCTTTAATTATTTTGAATTCCACTCCTTCATTCCTAAAAAAAAGTTATGATATAAATCTTTTACTTAAGAATATAGTAATAGTTTTGAAATTTATTTTTAATAAAAGAAATTTAGACATTGAAAATAAAATTCCAATCCTTTTGAATTTTTCAAAAATACATTTTCTCCTACTGAAGATATTTACACACTATTTATCGTTTCTACACTAAAAATCTTTAACTTTAAGTTTTTCTTCATTACTATAGTTTTGAACTAAATTCACTTACTTATTTCTATAATAAACATTTTACTTCCTTAATATAAATTCATATACAAAATCATTTTTTTTCATCAAAATCAAATTTAATTGTAGTACATTTAAGAATAAATAAACTTCAAGTTTTAGAAAATTTTTCACCCCCCCCCCAAACTTAAATTTTTAATAAGATAAACCATTTTAGCATCATATTTATAAAGAAACAGGAATGAAAAATAAAAATAAGATGCTTACAAGATTTTTTACGTCCTAAATATACAAGTACAAAAATTATAATCAAGAGCAAAAATTTAATTGATCAAATTTTAATTTAACTTTAACATATAGACATTCTTTAGAATTTTATGCAGTGGAGGGTGGCATAAAATTAAACAAACAGACTAACAGAAACTCACAACTGCAACATAAAGAAAATAGCTGGTAGTAAATTGAAAACTAAACATGAAGTTCTTAAGGAAAAGTGAGTAATATTCTAAACCTTTCTAAAATTTAGGATTAAGTGCAACACAGACTAACTAATGACACTAGACAACACACTTATAACAATTACTAACACAAAAATAAAATATAACTACTTACAATAACATAAATACATCACAAATGTGTCTAACAAAATAAAGGACGGATAAAAGTAGTAGTCTCAACAAGTACGACTCAAAGCAAAATAACAGCACAATAAAACTGTACCACATAAAGTTCAAAACGACAAAAATAATAATAATGATACTCTAAACTAAAGTACTTAGTCTAATCCTCCTCCTCCTCATCAGCATCACTATCATTGTTATCCCACAAGGTAGTATGCTCATAATGGGCATTGTGTATATGAAGGGAAAACTACACTTTGGTTACCTCTCATAAGGTTTTCCAAAGATGTGTGGAATTTCTCCCCATATTCACTTTGTCTTCCCATATATTCATTCATATTATCTACAAAATTATCTAAATTTAACACTTTTTCTATAGTATAATTGATGTTATCTAACATCCTTTGCAATAAATGTGACTGCGAATCAGAACCAGAAGTCTGATCTTGTGATGTGGATGCACGTGAGGTAGAGGCTTGAGAAGTAGAGGCACCCGAACTTCTAGAAAATCATTCTCTCGAGCCAAATATTGAATGTTATAAATAAGACTTCACATTAACCCTTGTAATGGGCTTTAGAGGTTGTTGTATCTATTTCAAGCTATTGAATATAACACTTGCATGCTCACATAAGGAAAAGATCAAGGATGCGAATATCAAACCTGTAGCAGTAGCACCGACGACAGAACTGGTGATAGTCTCATAAATTTTAGAACCGATGTCAAAAGGCTTGAACTGCTGAATGAAACAATTCAAGGTAGCTCTATCTCGAGGAACTTCACTAAAGTGGTTGTTTGTAGTAGAAGAGCATAAATAAAGTAGTGTCACACCTTTGATTCGGCATCTAACTTTGATGAGGGGAAGTTAACTCTTCTTTCATTTGTAATCTTTCACAGTTCTCTTCCACCGGTCAATGACGATATGATCTCATGCAAATCCTCCTTATTAAAACTATAGTTTGAATAAAATAGAATGTACTAGGGGACAACTGGTAAAACAGATTTATTATCTAAGGGGAGAAAGGCACTTATTTTCTTTAAACCATGACCCAATCTTCTTCCGCTTCAGGGAGATTAGCGTACAACAGAAATCATAGCCACATCAGAAAAACAACAAAAATGTTCCCATTGTCGACGAACAATCAAGTCTTTCTTTGCTGCACCAGACATTTAAAACATCTTACAGGAATCAATTTCCTCGACTATAGTGCGTCATTATATCGGTCCCAAGCTCTCAAGTTAACAAATTTGCTCGAATCAAAATGAGCCTTCCCTTTAATCCTCTTCATTCTTGGGGTCATTTCTAAAAATCATATAAAATTCACTATAAATCCTAATTTTAAGTCTAAATCACTAAACTCAACTTCTAAAAGCTTAAATTATCATTTTTTTATATTTTGCATAATATTTTCTCAATTTTTTACCATGAATAGTGATTTTCGGTCAAATCCATAATGTGCTAAAAATACATGATAAAAATAAAAAATTTTTATATAGAAGTGATGATTTTACATCAAGAAGATTAAATCTAACAAAATTGGCTTAAATCCACCAAAAAATCTCCACTTTTGAGGAAGCCCTAACACTAAAAATTGTGACAACCAGAGGAAGAAGATGAAGTTAGGGAGAAAATGGGGATTTTCAGCTCAACTTTTCAATTTAAATCGTTCGTAAACCGGTTTATGTGAACCAGTTCTTAAGCACATTTAGTTCAGTACTTAGGCACCTACCTCTTAGGTTCACCAGTGCTTAAGCATGCGGTCTTGGAGCTTACGCGTCAATGCACGAATTTTGATATTTTTTATTTTAAGTTAAACGCACATCTAGCCTAAGTCAACCACCCCTAAATGGTCTTATAAATATTTAACAACTATTTTCCTCCCCTTCAACTCTCCTCTTTCTCAAGATTCAATAATATTAATTTTTTTGATTCAACACAAAATAAAACAAAATTTTACACACAAACAAACACTTATATTAATTCACAAACAAAGACAAATATTTGTGATACATAATTTCTCAATCCAACGAGTCTTAGATGAGATAATTCCTAAGCACAAACTCTAAAAAAATTTAACTCTAAAAACACATAAAACAAACTTATTACTAATAAAAAAACACTTAACACAAACAAATACTAATCTAAGAACATAATTCCACTCTCATTTCGCTAAAACGAATCCTGGACTTTCACTAGTTTCTCCTTGGGTATTTGGAATATAGATCTGATGGAACGGGGGGTGGTGATGAACTCTGGTTGAGTCTTCTTCATTCCATTTATTTTTAAAATACATAACCTTATCTGTTTTTTCAATAAAACTTGTGTGGATAAATTGCATCTTTAGTTGCCATCTAATATACTTCAAATGTGTGTTGACTCTCACCACTTTTAGTTCAACTGAAGCCACATCAGCCTCAATTTTTTATGATTTTCTCAGCTATTCCTTCTATACTAACAGCTAGGAAGTTGTTGTATAACTCCCACACAGTTTAACTAATGAATCTCTTCTTCATAGATTCCTCCTTTTTTTTCATATCAATCTCCCAAGATGACATCTTTTCAAGATCTCTCACTCTTCACTTGGTGTGATTTCTCTTCATTCCCTTATATTTATAGGCTTTAAAAAAAGCCTAAAACTACTAAACACATTCTCAGACCACTAACTTAGGTTAAATGCCACTAGACCACATTTAAATCTTCTAATAATTTAATTTAGCATGTTTAGCAAACTACCACACTTATGCGCCGAATGTTGGCGCTTAAGCGTCGGTGCTTAGTTTAGCACAGGTCAGCTTATCGCCCAAATACTCCTTCTATCATGTCTAAGTCATCTATTAAGGTCTTAAAATCATTACTAAATCATTATAAATTCAAAATACTACCACAATTTTCTTAATCAAACACAACAACATAACATTCAAAATAGATACACACAGATAACTATGGGTTGCCTCCCATAAAGGGATTTGTTTTACATCATTATCCTATTACTTATTATGATTGAAATAACAATGTAAGAACATTTAATTTAAGTTGATCCCCTAAAAAGTATGATTTTAGCATATGACCATTCACTTTGAATATTTTCTCAGTTTTAGGATCTTTGATATCCACACTTTGTAGGGATAAACTTTCATCATAACAAATGGGCATATCCACCAAGAATTAAGTTTGCCTTAAAATAATCTTAACCTTCCATTATATAGCAGGACTTCTTGCTCTGACTCAAAATTTTTTGTAGGAATCCTCTGTTGATGCCAAAACTTCATCTTTTGTTTATAAATCTTAGCACTCTCATAAGATTCATTCTTTATCTCTTCAAGCTCATTTAATTGCAATAGTCTTTTCTCACCAGCATTATCACCAGCATTATTTAAATTGTAATTAAATTATTTAATAGCCCAATATGTTTTATGCTCAAGTTCAACTGGTAAATGACAAGCTTTCTCAAATATTAGCTTGATGGGGATATTTCTATAAGAGTTCAATATGTAGTCCTAGGAGCCCACAGAGCATAATTAAGTTTGACTGACCAATCCATTTTTGTTGGATTCACAGATTTTTCCAATTATTTTTTTAATTTTACGATTGAACAATTCAGCCAAACCGCTTGTTTGAGGATGATAAGGAGTAGCAATTCAATGGTTGATATGATATTTCTTTAATACTTTCTCCATTATTTCATTCCTAAAATGACTTCCCCTATCAGTTATGATCACTCTCGACATCCCAATTCTACAAAATATGTTCATTCTTAAAATCCATTGCAACCCTTTGAACATCACATCAAGGTAAAGCAATAGCTTCTATCCATTTGGATACATAATTTACTACTATTAATATATATAAATTTTTGAAAGATGGTATGAATGTTCCCATGTATTCTAGTCCCCAAACATCAAATATCTCGACTTCCAACACATAATTGAGGGGCATCTTATTTCTTCTAGGAATATTGCCTACTCATTTACATCAATCAAAAGTTTTGATATAAGCATTAAAATCTGTAAAGATTGTAGACCAATAAAATCTTGATTGTAAAATTTTGTATGTTGTTTTATCAACACCAAAATGTCCCACAAAATCAGAATTATGACTTTTTTGGATAATTTCATAAGTTTCTTGTAAAGGAACACATTTTGAATAATTAGATCATTTCCTTGTTTATATAAAATGGGTCATCCAGAAACTAAGTCTTAGTTTCGGATAAAAATTTCCTATTCTGTTGGTATGTCGTTCCATAGGGTATAATAAAACCAACAGTAAAGTTAACAATATCGGTATATCATTTAACACACCACTCATTAATACTGAACAATTCTTCAAACAATTCTTCATCTGGAAAATGTTCATTAATTTCTTTTTTAAAATAGAATGGTTTTTCTAATTTAATACTTGACGGATGATTAGAGATTTGATTTTCATCTCCCTTCCTATCTACTATCTCAACGTCAAATTCTTACAAAAGAAGAATCTATCGTAACATTCTTGGTTTTGCATCCTTCTTTTTCATTAAATACTTAATAGCAGAATGATCAGTATGCACAACACATTTAGTTCTTACTAAGTATGATCTGAGTTTATCAAAAGAATTTACTACTGCTAATAACTCTTTCTCAGTTGTGGTATAATTAATTTGAGCTTTATTAAGAGTTCTACTAGCATAGTAGATTACTTTGAAAATCTTATCCTACTTCTGTCCTAAAACAACTCTAATAACATAATCACTTGCATTAAATATTAATTCAAAAGGATTTTCCCAATCTAGTGAAACAATAATTGATGTAGTGAATAATTTTTCTTTTAATAACACAAAAGCATTTAGTTACTACTTATCAAAATTAAAAATTACATATTTTTCAAGTAAATGGCATAGAGGCTTAGCAATTTTTTAAGTCTTTAATATATAGCATGCAGAATCCAACATATCCTAAAAAAATCCTAATTTCCCTTAAATTTGTTGGGTAAGGTAATTAGCGATCACTTGAATTTGTGTAGGGTCTACTTCCATACCATTTTATGATATCTAATGTCCTAAAACAATTCCCCCTGCTACCACAAATTGACATTTTTCCCAATTAAGGACTAAATTCATTTCTTCACAGTGCTTAAGAACTTTTGATAAATCCTACTTGGGGAGATTTGATTCATTCTTCATTCTTTCATGAAGAATTGAATGAAAGGGCTTGCTTTGACTGTTAGGAGTAGGTAACTCGTTCCCTGTCTTTGTTTCTATTGCATTCTACCTCATCATATCACATTTTGTTCTACAATATTTGAAAATCACCCTCAATACCTCGGCATAGATCTGATCCTGGTAAATATCCAATTTAAAATTCTCAACAGTGTATCAAAGATGTAGTCATCGATTCTCTTGTTCTAAACATGATTAAGATGAAGTTCCAAACATTGAAAAGTCATCCATAAAACTTCAATTCCTTTGTGAATTCAAAAACATAAAATAGTCATCATACAACTTTGAAATGTAGTAAGTTGAAATGTAGTAAAATGTAGTAAGGGCATTACATAAACCAAAGGCATTCTTCTAAAAGCAAAAGTACCATAAGGACTGGTAAAAGTTGTTTTCTCTTGATCCTCAAGAGCTATTTGTAGATGGTGATAACCAGCATATCAATCAAGAAAATGAAAGTATTTATGCCTAACTAGTTATCCGACATTTGATCTAGAAAGTGTAGTGTAAAATAATCATTTCTAGTGATGAAATTTAATTTTTTATAAATAATTGTTGACCTCACTTTTTGTTTATGTTTAGTTTTTTCCCCTTTAGTACCCTAAGGTCTAGCCATAGAATTTTCCTATTGACTATTCTTAGAAAACTAGACATGGAACCCTCACCACTAGAAATTCCAAAATCATCTCTACTCAACTTAAAGTTCCACATATTGATCTTAACCTCTAACACTTAGTAGGTAGGGTCACTATTGCGGAAACTCAAGATGAGTCAACCTTAGGACGGCTGGACTTTAAGGTTAACCCTGGCTGTTGGTCTGGAACTGAGGCACTCACTACACTCACTACACTCAAATACACCCACATTCACTCACAACCCTAAACTCAAATTTCTAGCCTAGATCCCTTAACCGTTTGGGATACTCATGTAGATGGTCCCCTAAACCTACTACCCCTATGGCTATGGTTTGGCTAAGATCATTTTATAGAGGACCAAAAATGAGGTTTCCATTGTTCCATGTCTTGTTGGTGATGATTGGTACCTCAACTCTACCAAAATATTTGTCTTGGCCTTTTACCCCTAAAACACCCCCAAATTACCAAAATACCCCTCTTGGACCCAAAATTCCAAAAATTCCAAAAATTCATAGAAAATCCCAATAAATTATAAATATTCCCAATTTTATTTCTCTCAACTACCACATGACCCAATTTGGCCAATTCAACCATCTTTAACCAAAACCCCAAAATTTGCCTTTAAGGGCCCAAATTCCCCAAATTCAATTCAAATGTCCATCAATTTGACCTCAATTGACCTCAATTTAAATCCTAAACTCAAACTCACTTTTGATATGACCAAACTAAACCAAATCCAAGCCCAATTGGCCCATTATTTGAGCCCAATTTTGATTTGGGTCAAAACCCCAATTTTGACCATATGACCTAATCTCACCAAATTGGACCCTAGTCAATTGGCCTCAATTAATGCTGAAAAATATTGATAAAATTCCTATACATCAAAATCAAACATCATGTTACCTTGGTGAAGCCTCATACCCATTTTATTTTGGGCTAAATCCAAAATCCCGAAATTTAGCCCCAAATTCACTAAGTCCTTAAATTTCACCCCATTGATATCCTTAACCTCCAAATTGGCATCCAATTCATGTTGAAAACTATTCAGGAGGTCCCTATTGACCATTCAAAATAATCAATTTGGACTTAGCCAAAGGCTAACCCAATCTAGACCCCAATCAAAGGCTAACCCAATCTAGACCCAAGCCTAACCCAACATGACCAAATTGATTAAAGTTCAAAATTCCCTCAAATTGAGCTTTCAATTGAGCTCAAAACCACTTCCATTCCTCACAAAAGTTGTTCCTTATGATGATATACATCAAATAAAATATTTATCTGAGCCAATTGACATGTCTAGCCTAGCCCAAACCCAAGTTTTGGTCATTTTCACCCACTTGGACCCATGCACTAAATGTGACCTAACCACCCCAAAGTCACCAAATTAACTCCACCTGAGCCATTAATTGGACTTAGTGACCAGTCCAAACATCATGAAACCACCTAAATCAAGCCATGAACCAAAGTTTCCCCAAATTAAGGGATATTATTTTCAAAAATGCACATACTTAAGATATCTTTGCCAAATCAAAGCACATTTGCATTAAAATTGTTGTGATGGATTCCTCTAGGTTCCCTGAGCTCCTAGCCACCTCCCACTGGCCGGTCGGCCAGCCTAGTGGCCGGAAATTGTCAAAACTGAGAGCCACCCCCATGGCACCTCACCAAAAATCAAACCTAGAGGCCAGCTCATCCAAATTAAATTGAAGAGCTTCTCTGTCGTCCACCTAAGCACCACAATGCAGCCAAACTTGTGCCCTTAGAGCCACCTCATGGCCATTTTTATAAAAACTCACCTCCCATGGACATGGGAGGTGTGTTAAAATTTTCTTAGAGAGGCCTCTCCAAACTTCACACAAAGCTTCCCTAAGATCCCCTCAGTGCATTCCAACCATTTTCCCTCACCGATTCCCATTGCTGGAGCTCAATTTTGAGCTTGAAACCTTGTCGGAAACTAGGATAGAACCCAACACACCTCCACAGTCCACCAAACTCAAATTAACTTCACCCACACCTTTATGATAGTGAAAGAAGGAAAAACCCCATAAAATCCCCCTTCCATAGAGCCTCTACCATTGCTCTAGACCAACACCCTAATCCGGCCGTGATTGAATTCCTACTTATGCCTTACACCAAGACTAGGGACTCAATCCCTAGCCTCCTTGGACACCAACAAACATGCCGAACCCCTCTAAGAGAAGCTTCACTTCTCCATTTAATTATGCTTAATTTAATTGCATGATTACCATATGGATATGTTCGTCTCACTTGGACGAGTCCATAGGATCAAACCAGAGGTGATTTGGTTGAGTCTATGCTGAGATCTTAGGGTTTTAGTGTGGACGGTCAGGGAATCATTCTGTCGGGGATGATGACGGGGAGCCGTTCGATCGAACGTGTATCAAACAGTATCAAATGAACGGGGGAGATTGAGCCGGACAGCGCTTCGGGACATAAACTGCTGGCCGAGTCAGCAGCTACATGGATGGCGGTGTCCAACAGGAGCGCGCCACGCATGCCTTTGGAGCTGCCTAGGATTTAGTCAGCACGCGTGGTTTAAATAAATAGATAGGGCTTTTTCTTATTTATTTAAATACCCTTAGCTTAGAAAATTCATAACTTTGTGTAGAAAAATCACAAAAATAAAATAAAAATATCCTCTTGCTCAGTGAACAGAGGAAAACAATTTGAAATAAATTTCAAGACCATGTGATGCATATTTTATTTTTATTTAATTAAATACTGATTTGGATGTTTTGATTCTCCATGCATGTAGTGATATTTGAATCATTTGATTCTCCATGCATATTGGTACATCACCTTGGCTTGAAATTTTGGCATTTTGTAGCCTCTGTCAAGGAAAATATTTTGTGATTTTTCCAAAGTTAGAGGAGGTTCCTATACAGAGATTCATATTTTTCAAGTTATTCTACATTATTTCTTTAAAATAATCATGAAAATTAGCATATTGATTAGAAATCCTAAGAAAATTTTGGAAGGTCCACAATGACTAGAGAAGCCTTTGAAAATAATTTTATGGGTCAATTCATTTAAGATACTCTTAAATTTTATAAACACTAAATCACTAAAACAATTAATCTTAGAAAATGTAAACATCTAAATGATTTGATTTTTGATCTCCACTGTGATTTATGATCCAGAGAACTTATTTATGATCCTTCAAAATATTTTGAGTTCATTTGATGACTTAAATTGATTTTTAAAGATAAATACCACTTTTGACATTAAAATTATTTTAAAAAAATCAAAATAAAACTCAAAAAATTATGACACTTAGTTTATTGAGTTCTCTGTGATCAGGGATAATTTATAAAAGTAAAAATATATTTAAAATAAAAACTTGATTTTTAGCTTATTTTAAATATTTAAATAAGTAAAAATTCATAAGAGATCACAAAAATAATAAAACTCATAAAAATGTTTTAAATTGCTTCCTAATCACTTAGGAACAATTTGAATATTTTTTTTGATTTTCTAAATAAAAATATTGAATTCCAAAGCTTAAAAAAATAATTTTTAAAGGCTAAAAGATGAGTTTTCACTAAAATAATTCCAATAAATCAAAGGAAAATAAAAAAATAAAAAAAATTGCTCCTCTAAGTCCTCTAACCTTAGAGAGATTTTTCAAAAATACAAAACTCAATTTTCATCATTTAAAATATTTTATATTTATTAAATAGCCTAGAATTTAAAATAATTATAATAAATCACAAAGAATTCAAAAAATTATGAAGTTTGATTCGAAAGCTCCTCTGGTCTAGCTCTACCTCCAGTAAAAATTTCAAGGGATTATAATATACCTTGGTCAAGTTAGGAATTTTCTTTGAAAAATCCTATTTTTGAATAAAAATAATTATATAAATTAATTTAAATTTTGAA
>NW_018244310.1:37801-44666 GCF_001263595.1 Phalaenopsis equestris | reverse complement strand
CCTAATTAAGACTAATAAATTCCTAAATTATTAAAATTTGGAAGTGTATTAAAATTAAATGATCTTGGACTTAGGGGTATGACTTTTGAAGTCAATAATTAATCAATTTAATACCCCTATTTTGATTTTCAAATAAAATTCAAATCATGAATCATGACCACTTAAGGTTTACCCCTTTTCAAAACTAATTAAAACACTCACCTAAGCCTTAAGGGCTTAATGGTGACTTAAGCTAAATCAAAATTGACTAAGTGAGGATCAGAGAAATAAAAATAATTAAATCAAACATCCTTGAAACACCACTAAGCCTAATTAGGATTAAAAATCTGGCTAAGTGTTCAGAGAGAGTAGCATGGTCCTGCTTCTTTCTCTAGATCTGTTGGATACCTCGGAGATCTATCAAACTTAATATATCTTGCTTGATAAAATCATCCTTAATTAAACTTCTAAGGTCCCGCCAAGATATGACATAGGGTTAGGAAAATTATCGGAACTCTACTTTTCTTGCTCTTCATAAATACCCTCACATGCATTTTTAAGTTTGAGATGGTGGAACGAGAAGACTCGCCAGATACGCTTTTACAGTTTATAGTACCGTCTTTCTTCTGCATTTTCCTTACATGTTTCAAGCTTGCATTTAACTACATAAACTTGCATGTTAACCGTAAACATAACTAAAATTAAAAATTAAAATCAACCAAGATAAAACTCACCACAACGACATTAAAAATATAAAACAACTCAAGATTTAATCATAAACATCGCACAAAACTACAACTTCAACTAAATTAAGACGACTCTATCGGATGATCGTGAATTCCTCGGAGGAGGTAGCCTACGGTTGCTAACGAGACTTCCCATAGTTTAAATGAAATTATGAAACTCATTAAGTTGAGTTTAGTAAGTTCATTTGGATTAAGTGAATCCAATAGAAAATAGTGGTGCCAGAACGAGGGAACCATAAGATCCTAACCGGTGTCACTCTAATAAAATTTAATATGCCCTCATAAAATTTAAAGAGCTTCAACCATAGGGCCACTATAACTTGACACACTAGAAAACTTAAACTCATCGCGGCAGGAGCTTGGGACTAGCATGGTGGGCAACACGGCCATCTTCAACAGCAAAACCTGTTTTCTTGAGCTAAACCAATCTTCCTTCATTAGACTTAAACAACAAAGACATAGGACTTCGAGGTTGCTTGCTCATGCAACGTAAATCCTTACCTTATCTTTAGGCCTCTGTATAACCCTGTTATACAATATAAGCCCTAACTCGTCTTAAGATTCTGAGGTTGTCATTTGTCACGACCTAAATCCTCACATCTTCTAGGCTATTTGTGTGATCGTTTCAGACAAATGTAAGACACAATAAATAAAATTGGCAGGACAAAACACCTTAATATTTCTCCTCAAAACTGAAGCCAAACATTAGGATAGCTTGAGAAGTCATCGAGGTTTGCCTCTGGATCCCTGACATCCCCTAGTTCTTCCTCCTTTGGATTCTACAATAAAACATTCCAAAATTGAACCAATCCCCTTTCACACATCTACGTTCGATCTCATTTAAGAGTCCTACCCTTTGAAACGCCTTGAAAATAATATTTTCTTGATCTTTATCGATAGTCTTCTTAGATGACTTTGGTCATTTATGATATACTTAACTATAGGGGCATGTACGAACCCAGCTTAATATAAACTCTGTTTAATCCTTTATATTAAATAGGGAAACTTGTCGGCAAATACAAAGGTTTCGCAGACCAAACGGACGTCATACTTTCCTTAGTTTATTTGGGTACAGTGCTCTTTCATTTTAAACTATGAAAAATATGGGGTCAGTTTGATTTCATACTTCAACGTCCTTCCGAAGAGCGCGACGGGATTTCGATTTCGGCGACCGACAACTTCTTACGAGCAATTCCCCACAAACAAACCCCCAAAATAACGTCGATAGCTTCTGCCGACTCCGCTGGGGATGTGCTTTTCTCTCCATTCAAGTCAAGAAAATTTTTTTTCACACATCGGTTAGTCTTCAAGATTTGGTAATTATCTAGTAATTAAGTCTAAGAGTTTTGATTTTCTATTCTTTTCAAGAATAACTATAATTTGTCATACTAAGGAGGCTTCGAAGTATTATAAAAAAAAGAATTTCATGAGAACTCTATTAGTAAGGATGCTAATATTTTTAAATTTAAGTTCAGAAATGTAATTAAGTTCTTTTTCTTAAGATAATTAAAGTGAAGCCAATTTTTTATTCGCACTGGGTCCTAAAATTTCTTCACGTCTCCCTTCCAAATTTGATTTTCTATTTCGCAAATTAAACCAAATCATGTTGTTCTGGGCACAGTTTGAAATTTTCTTATATTAATTAAATTTTACACCTTTTTAAATAAGGATGTTAAAAAATACCCATAAATTAAGACCCGCCCGGTCGAAAGATCAACCTCCATTTTTATTGCTTGCACTAAAGATTTCAAAGTTTTTGGCCGTTTTACGAGGTTTCTGGCCATATAGCTAACCCTAAAACTTTCTGTTTTAAAGCCCACTGCAATGACCTACCCAACGTTGACCTTTTCCTGCCATCTACCAACGGACCATAGCGCCCGTAACGTCTCTCCCACCATCAAATTCAGAACAAATTCGGAGCTGGATTTGAAGATCTCGAGGCCATCCTCGGGAAAGCCCCATTCGTGGTAATGAAGATCACTACTCCAGAAATGCAAGAACTGCTCCAGAAATGTAGGAGCCATCCGCAGAATTCAGTTTGAACTGCCTTCAGGACTTCCCTGCCAGCAAGAAGGCTAAATCTACTACCGTCGCGACACCCATCAAACCTGCTATCCCAGTTTCTGCTAAGGAAAAAGAAGTGATGGTCATTAAAGACACGACGGAGGGATTGACTTTCCCACCACCCATGTTTGAAATCGGGTCGAGCTCAAGGAATGTACCACTAACCTGAACTCAGAGGAGGAACCACAATAGAAGAGTTCGGAGGGCCATCAAAGCCCAGACTCTTGAGAACACACCTGTTGAGAAGGAGCCTCATCGAATTGAAGAGGTGTTACCATAAATTTATTCACTCCTACGAGGGAGTAGATTCCATCCTCTTACAGATACTGATTGATATGTGAGTATCCGGAAGATTGCTGCTGCATTACATCACTCCGTGGACACAGTGAGGAGGGAAAGAAATTCATTCCCATCACCCGAGTTAGTGCAGTCTTCAGAAGGCTTGCTACTAAAGAAGGATGTCCTGTTAGTGATTCTTAAACGAGTGGGACATGTGATTTCCCCTCATATGAAAGAAGGATGTTAAGTCCGTGTTAAGTCCGTTAGAAAGTCTCACAAGTCAACTGAAAAGTCACCTACCCGTATTCCCGTCTGGTTCTGTTTGGGAAACTGAATTGATACTACTATAGTCATCACCGATCATCCCACCACAAGGACCGCAGATGGCCAACCAATTAAGTCGAGACTGGGTCCGAGGAGCTTACCCGTCATTCATGTGATCCCGAAAAGAAAGACAAGACGATTACCTGACACTGTAGCCGATCTACACCACGGGGAGCATACCTTCCCTCGACATACCAATGTCTCTACTAAGACGTCCTATTCTAAGACATCATCGTCGAAGAAGAAGAGGGTATGGGTACCCAAGGTCGCTGCACCGATACAGTTCAGAGAGCCTGCAAGAAAGGAATTAAAACCAGTGCCTAAAATATCTGACATCATCGTGACAATAGCCAGCGAGATGGAGGAACAAGTAGAGGATGTCCATCAGGGTCCTCCAGATCTTAAAGCACTCAAGGAATCGATAATTGAGGAAAAAGTTGAGAAACTCAGGATCGAGATTTCTGAGTTAGCTTGAGAGCACGGAGTTTTTGTCAATAGTGACAATGAAGATATTGATTACAGTGATTACTTGGAGGAGGATTTCATGGATGTCCATGTAATTGAAACCAGAGCTACTACATCTGGGCGCGAGGCTCAACCTACACTGAAGAGAATGTCGTAGATGAGCTGTGTAGGGTTATCCTCCAAAGGGATGAAGAGGTCAGTCTACTGGAGAAAAGAATAGAAGAGATGACTGCAGCTATGACCTCCATGACCACCATTCAGAGGCAATCACGAGCACCAAGATTAGCTTCTCCAGAGATTAATCAGCCAGAAATCATACACATCACAGATGAAAGAAGGGAGGCTACTTCGGCAAATAAAGATGAACTACCAAAGAAAGATTCTCCATCAGGTGCCATGCCAGAAAAAGAGTTCAAGCAAATGGTTGAACAAGTACGGGATGCCTTAGCCCAGTCCAAGGGCGGTGCATCAATTTTAAAGGGTATACCTTACCTGGAGGAATTCGAAGCCTTCCCTTCTCTCAAGGGTTTTGTGGCCCCAAACTTCAAGATAGTCGATGGGACTGGAAATCCCAGACAGTACATAGCACATTTCCGAGCCAACTAAGGTAACACGAGGAATAATGAAGCTCTACTCTTCCAACAGCTCGTCAGCAGCTTGTCAGGAATTGCTTTTGACTGGTACGCTGACCTAACTAACATGTCAGTTAAAAAATTTTTTGAGTTGAAACAATTATTTGTGAAAACATTTGTCGGGGCATAAAATCATGTGTCTATTGGAGTCTATTGGAGAGGATGGAGAAGCAGAAGCCAAGTGAAACCCTGACAAACTATATTTTGAGGTGGAGAAACCTTAGCATGAAATGTGAACCTCGGTTACAGGAACATCAAACGATTGAGATTTTACTCAAAAGCATTCATGGGCCAGTAGCTTTCATGCTTAAGGGACTCACCATCAAATCTTTCAAGAAGCTACTCAGTAAAGCCAGCAGTCTTCAAGAAGAAATGAAGCACATGGAGCCACATGAAAAGGCTAAGATGACCAGAGTGTTCGAAAGGAGTAGTCGCAACTGTTGACAAAGGAAAGTAGCTGATAAAGGTATATGCAGAAGAGCAGCGATATGTGCAGAAGAGCATCGCCAGTCTTCGTCGCAGTACCCTCAGAAACAGACCAGTCAATCCAACCAACGGTCGTCTTAGGAGGGATCACCTCGAATAGCGGGTAAAAGAATATCCCTCTTAAAGCTACAAAAAGTTGTGTATTACTTCAAGGATGAAGCTGTACCTAAAATATTCAAAAGCTTGATGAAGAAACCAGAATTCAAACTACCTGATCCAATGAAATCCAAAGAGGTGGATAAGAAGAATGAACCAAATTATTGCTCATACCACCGATTGCTTGGGCACACTATAGACAAGTGTTTCGTCTTTAAGGAGTGGCTCGAGAAGAACCTCAAGGAAGAGAACATAACAATCCCGAAAGAGTACTTGAGAGAACCTGAAAAAGGTTCCATAAACATGTTTTCTATCAAGTCAATCTCCCCAATTGATCCGTACGTCGGAATAGATGGATGGAGTCCAACTTGGGATGAACTCAAGAGGGTCCTTAATCACATACAGGAGCTGCCTCTACTAGATTGGTTGTCTCAGATTTGGGGAAGAAAATCCTCGAACCTTTGACTTTGTATGATTATCTTTGTGTCCCTCTGGCGTCTTATGAATGTAATGATTGTGATTTTGTCTACATTTTGACTATTTCTGGTGATAACGTAACTGATTATGACCGATCTAGTTACGATCTCGATCCCTAAAATGATCCTTAAATTGTACTCGAGTTATTGTACTCGAGTCTGATGAACTCGTTGTCAAGTCCAAATAAGACATCAATGATATCGCTTACGACAGCACCGATGACGAAGAGCCAACTTTCGAGCGTCATGGTACACCTCTTGCCATTAACTTAGATCTTTCTGACAAAGAGGAAGAGACACTAGAAGATTTAATAATAATATCTCAAGAAGAAGAAGTCTTAGAAGTTAACTTAAGGAGTGAAAAGGTGTTACTACCAAGAATAGCTCCAACAGATAAAGGAAAATAGATAATGACTCGAGAAGAGATACCCTCACCTTCGCTAGTGGAAGAACCACATAATCAAGATAAAATTGGTGGATCATGCAAAGTAGACTACAATGTGCTAGCTCATCTTAGGATGTTGCCTGCCCAACTAAGCTCTGATCCTGTCAAAGGAGATGAGAGAATCTCTGGTTACAGCCTTGCTTGATCCAGAAATTTTCTTAGCTCAGTTGGCTAGCACATCATAAGATGAAGTTTGCTCCTTGAAAGAATTGTCAGGGGTAACCTTCACAGATGAAGACTTGCTGCTCGGTACCGCCCACCATAACCGTCCACTCTACATCTCTGTCAACATCGACAGATTTGTGTTGTCCAGAGTTTTAGTAGAACCTGAAGCATATCCTAACTTGATGAGCCTACGAACATTGGCCTATTTGGATATTGAAGCTCAGGATCTTACGGCCGATAACATGATGTTAAGAGGATTCAACAAAAAGGGAGTAAGAGCACTCAAATCAATTACATTACTTATTAAAGTTGGAGAACTCGTAACAACCGTTGAATTTCATATCATCGACTCCGAGACCTCTTTTAACGCTCTATTGGGTTGACCATGGATTCATGAGCACAATATGGTTCCATCATCCCTATACCAGTGCATGAAATACCGCAAATATGGTCAAAAGAATTGCATCAAGGGAGACCTACAACCATTTTCAGTGCATGAAGTTGGTATCTATGAAGATGTTGCCTACTACACGCCTCCAAAGAAGACTGTCTTCTTGCGCGAGATTTTGAAAAATAGAAATGAAGATTCAAAGGAATCACCAAGAGGAGGCCATACAACTCTGCTTCAAAAACCTTCTACCACTCCCTTACAGAGTTGGTGGAGGTTCTTCTAGCTCACGCACCCGAGGTCGAGGCCGGGGATGCGGA
>NW_018244310.1:34356-37780 GCF_001263595.1 Phalaenopsis equestris | reverse complement strand
ATCAATTTAATTGTTGAATTTAATTGTTGAACATACTAGGCCAACCATCAACATTGGTGATGAAGATAGTTTTGAAGATGAAATAATGATGACGAAGCAGAAGAGACCTCTATACGAGATATCTCTAAAAGATACTGAGAAGAATGAATATGAAACAATGTATGATTGGATAAAACCACTATGTGAATACTATGACCCTTACTTCGATTCTCCCGCAAAAGGTCGAGAGTTTAGTGGTCAAGGAAGTCCGTAGTGTTGGTTGAAAACTGATCAAATTTTACCCTGCTTCTGCCTCTACTGAGCTAAAAAAACATGTAAATTTGGATGTTGATTCTAATGAATTAATGGAGTTGCCTTTTGGCTATTTCTCTCCTTGTGTTCAAAAGTTAATTCAACAGGGACACTTACCGAAGAGAATGCCAAATGATAAATTTTAACTTTTTGAAAAACTATGGAATGCTAAAAGTTGAACTCCCAATTTGAAAGAAGGTCTCGGATTTGGTACAGTTGGACCAATCGATGATTCTGAATTTTGAATGGCTTGCTTGGTTGTTACTAGTAAGTCAGAAGAGGATTGCCTCGAAATAGAGGATGACTCTACTGATCAATCAATAGAAGATGCTCCCCGAGAATTTGAGGAGAAAATTAAATCTACTATCGATGAATTGAAAGAGATTAACCTCAAAACTGACGAACAACCCTGGCCTACATTTATAAGTTCTCTACTTGATGATGAAGTATCTGCAGAATTGGTCAAACTATTAACAAAATTCAATAATTGCTTTGCATGGAGCTATGTTGAAATGCCAGTACTGTCAGCAGAGGTTGCAGTCCATAAACTTGGGGTGGACAAAAATATAACCCCACTAAAACAAGCTCCCGGGAGAATGCACCTCGAAATAGAACAACAAGTCATCGCCGAAGTGAAAAAGTTGATAGACGCCAACTTTTTTAAAGAAGAGCAATACCCCACATGGTTAGCCAATATTGTACCTGTTAAGAAAAAAAATGGATAGATCCGCGTTTGTGTTGATTTCAGAGATTTGAGGATCGTGTTTGAACGCTTACAGTGATATGACCTTAAAATGAATCCCTTAAAGTGCGCCTTTGGCGTTACCTAGGGGAAATATCTAAGATTCGTTGTTTGTGATTTGTTGTTTGTCATCGAGGAATCGAGATTGACCCGGATAAGATTAAAGCTATCTTAGAAATGCCTCCCCCTAAAACCTTGAAACTGCTATGTTCCTTTCAGGGGAAGTTAACATATCTGAGACGCTTTATTTTTAATCTCTCAAGTAGGTGTCAGCCTTTCTAAGCATTAATTAAAAAGGACGCCAAATTTATTTGGCAAGAGAAATGTCAGTGGCCTTTGAGGATGTTAAATAATATTTAATGACACCTCCTGTTTTGGCAGCCCCTATCCTGGGGAAACCACTGATACTTTATACTGCGGCTTTAGATTGTTCGCTCGGAGCTTTACTTGCCCAAGTTAAAGTCAATGAGGAGGGAAAAGAAAATGCACTCTACCAATTGAGTCGAGTCAATGAGGAGGGAAAAGAAAATGCACTCTACTAATTGAGTCACACTCTACCAATTGAGTCGTCGTCTTATACCGACGAAGATAAGGTATCCACCTATTGAGAAGTATTGTTTGGCGTTAAATTTTGCGCCCAAAATCTTAGACATTACATGCTTTCTCATAATATTACCCTAATTTTGAAAGTTAATCCATTGCAATATCTGATGACCCGACCAACACTCTCCGGACGTTTAGCAAGATGGTCAATGATCTTATTGCAATTTGATATAACATTTGTTCCCCTCCACGCTATCAAGGGACAGATTTTAGCGAATTTTCTCGCTGTGCACCCAGTGTCAGCTGGGTCCTCTCTCAACAACGAGTTACCAGATAAGAAAATACTACAAATTAAATTTTCTAGTGCGAAGCACTGGTGCGAAGCCCTGGGAAATGTACTTTGATGGTGCTTCATCGGCCAGGAAACACAAGGGATCAGGCACAATTATACGAGGCAAGGCAGGGATCAGTTTGATCCCAGGGCTCAGTTTGATCCTTATTACTCCAGATAAGGGTATGATGAGGTTCTCATGCCACCTGATAAAGCCATGCACTAACAATGAAGTAGAATATGAAGCTTTAATTACCGGATTGGAATTGGCAATCTCAATGGATATAACAAATATTGCCATTTATGGTGAATCTCAACTTGTCATCCAGCAGGTTGTCGGACAATACAGAATTTTGAAACCAAGATTAGCAGAGTACCATCAGTACACAATGAAGCTCTTAGAGCAGATTCCTGAGGTGACTTTCTACCCGATTCTGAGATAAAGCTCATGCCGATTGTCTAGCAAACCTCGCTAAGGAAATGGCGTGACCCCCGGAGGATTCCATCGAATTCATGGTGCAAGGAAGACAAGTCTTGTCTCGAAGTGACGAAACTCTACACAAGCTTGGAAAAGAAGAAACAATAAATATAGTTGCAGACATCAATGAAGATTGGAGCAAGCCATTAATAGAATATATGCATACTAGAAAGCTGCCAGAAGACAAGTACGAGGCAAACCAGATTGCAAAGAGAGCTTTGTCATATGCTCTCATAAATGGTGTTCTCTACAGAAGGTCATTTGATTAATGTGGTTACAGTGTTTGAGCAGAGTCAAAGCATAGAATATTGTCAAAGAAGTACATGCCGGATTGTGTGGTGCTCACCATTGAAAGCCAAAAATGAAAGGGAAAATCAAAAGACTCAGATATTCTTGGTTAGCAATGATGTCCAATTGCATGGATACAACTAGAAGATGTCACCAATGCCAAGTGCATGGGGTGGTCTTACACCAGCCTTCGAATGTGCTACACTCAACTGTTGCCTCGTGGCCATTCGAGTCTTGGGGCACGGACATAATAGGTCTGATAGACCCTCCATCTTCCAAAGGACACAGGTTCATACTTTCCACTACAAATTACTTATCCAAATGGGTAGAGTCAGTACCGTTACGTGAGGTTACGACACAGCTCGTGCTTCAATTTTTCAAAAGCCAAATTGTCTACCGTTTTGGAGTACCGCAAAGAATAATCTCTGACAATGGGACAGCTTTCAAAAGTACAAAGATCAATAATTTAGTCAGAAGACATGGGATAGATTAGAGATACTCTACAATTTACTATCTCAGAGAAAATGGTCTGGCTGAAGCTTTCAACAAGACACTGGTACAAATTTTGAAGAAAACACTGGATGAAAATAAGAGGGATTGGCATAGAAAACTATTAGAAGCCTTGTGAGCCTACAGGATGACTTTCAGGTCTCCCACTCAGTGCACACCTTATATGCTCCTGTACGAAACCGAGGCCGTGCTATCGCTAGAAATCCAGACACCATCTCTCAGAGTCGTCGTTGCCAACCAA
>NW_018244310.1:32321-34346 GCF_001263595.1 Phalaenopsis equestris | reverse complement strand
AAGTGCAAAACTCATACTTGAAGAACTGGAGAGTCTCGAGGGAAAACGACTAGAAGCACAATAATATTTGCAGCTCTACCAGCAAAGATGGTACAAGCCCATGACAAATTGGTCCACCCAAGGACATTCAAAATTGGTGATCTCGTACTTGTGCTCAAAAAGCCTATTCTTGCTCGTCGCAAAATAGGTGGGAAGTTTGAGCCAACTTTGGAGGGACTATTTGTTGTTGACAAGGTCTATACAGGAGGAGCCTACCAGTTAGTGGACTTCCAGGGCGAAACACCCATGCTACTGATAAATGGACGATACGTAAAAACCTATTACGCAACCTGATGCTGCTTAATGCCGCTTACCTCTGCTTGCCTCTGCTTGCTTTGAAAACTTTGAAACTTTGATTTTTTTAGGGTTATCTATAAGGCCAAATGTCTATGACCGGGTCCAAACTTTGTAATTAACCTCAATATAATGAAAATTTTGAGAAGATTTTTGAACTTCACACGTTCTCTTTTCTACTTTTGAATTTAAATACCCTATTAAATCAAACGAAACTCACACATCAAATGAATAATCCTCTTCACCAAAACAAACTAAAATTTACTTTAATAAATACTTTGTTTTGTTCTTGTTCATGCCAAGATTCGGCCCACTGACAGTTTTTTTGTCATCTGTAGAAGAATGTCAGGACAAAGGCCGATCTTTGCTTCCAGGACGGTTGGAACCTCACACTGAATGAAGAGATGACGGCGCAAGGAGGTGTCATAGATTTTAACATGGATTTCAACCAAGTTGATATAGAATACGAGGGTCCCCTAATGGACGTAGTCAACAGTAAAGAAAAGGAGGGACTGTCTTCACTATTGAGGGTAACCACTCCAGACAATGTTTCACGCCAAGGTAAAAACGTGACAAGATCCAATGGAGGGGCCTAGCCGTCTGCCCTCCATGGTAGCTACTCCAGCAAGGGGCTCGATAGCCGCCCGTAATGAATGACTACCGAATACTCCGCTCCACATGACTCAGCGCAGAAATGCCAGCCAAAAGAAACAAAGAGCTTTTCTGCGACAGGAACGCAAACGTCAGAGAGACGTGAGCAGTTTTCTTACCCCCATTCCTGAGGGGGCATATTTACAACACTGATCTGAGAGAAACTTCTGCCAGCCTGCCCACTGCAGATGAAGAGTTAGGATTTGTGACAGAATCAGGTTTGCTCCCAATTCCAGATATCTTATGCAGGGGTTACCCAATGTGCAACGTTGAGGTGCTAGTCTGGATATCAGTCACGGGCGCATTTATAGAATGCCCAGATTACAATGTTATGCATCTACAGTGTTTCAGTACGTTAGAAGAATACACTTCAAGCACCAACGAGTATCAGACTCTAGACTTCATGACAAATGAACCATATGTCCCACAGAGGACGGATCAGCACGCAACATGAAGCCCAGGATCATACATCCCACTAGAGGCTGAATCTCATATTCTGGATCAACCAACACCAGTTTCGGTTCTCACTGAGGCCCAAAGGAAGGAACGCCCACGACAGCTGCCAACTCCCGGTATAGTAGAATACTACAAGATAAGCAGAGTAAATAAAAGAGAATTCAAGTTCTATGAAGAAGTTCAAGGAAAGTTCGTCAACATATTGGAAGGCATAGAGCTATATACCAGGGTTTTCTCTGAAACTGATGAAAGAAGCGTTCTAGACTACATGTTCAATTTAGGAGATAGAGGTCAAGCGGGCCTTCTCATGGAGAGGATATATGAGAGGACATATCCCGAGCCGAAGAAATGGAGGAGGGGAAAGGGAAGAATCACTATCCAATGCGGCTGTTGCTACAATTTTACGAATGACAAACAGGGGAATCGGCTTGGGATCCTCAGATATGACCAAGTGGATCCGTTACCACCAATGATAAAATGGATGATCAAGAGAATGGTCAAGTGGAATATTCTACCCGCTACTTGCATTCCCAACAGTTGCATCATTAACATTTATGAAGAAGGTGACTACATTCCCCCACACAT
>NW_018244310.1:26096-32288 GCF_001263595.1 Phalaenopsis equestris | reverse complement strand
GTTCATGAGTAAGAGCACTATTCTATTTAGAAAAGAAATCGATATAGTCGGCCCTGGCAAATTCAGAGGAACTGTGGAGATTCCTCTTCTAGTGGGTTCAATACTTGTTCTCAAGGGCAACGGTGCAGACGTTGCCAAGCACTGCATTCCAGGAGTGTGACACCGTAGGGTGTCTATAACCTTTCGCAGAATGGACAACAGTAAAATACCATATGGATTCCAGCAAGACCCAGAATTGGAGGAGTTATTTCCATACGAGCTATGAGAAGGTTGTACCTCTAAGTACATGCGAAGAGAACTCTTATCCTGGAGCATGACTTAGAAGGTCTGCTTGATCAGGAACTCAATATACCAAGCACAAAGGGTTCACTTACTTTCTTTTAACAGCATGACATGTATCTGATGTATGCAGTTTACAGTGTATTCATATCATGAGATGATTCTCAATGTATTTCAGTATGGATTACATGATGTACCTTTTGGGCATTAGCCTATGACTGATTCATGGCATCCCTTTTTGGGGCAAATTAATAGAATTTTCTCTCAAATTATGCCTTTTTCTCAGTTGCCTTTTTGTGGGATGGATGAAAGCCGCGAACCATGCGATGGTTCAGAATTTCAATGAACAAAGAACGAAACAATAAATTTTCAATAATAAATAAAACATAAATGAGTGAATAACAAAACAAATTTCTTTTAAAAATAAATCAATTAAAATTAAAACTTTAAGAACACATTTTTGAAAAATTAAATGTGATGAAAACAACAAGAAAATGAAATAAACCTGTTGAGTGGATGCTTCCATTTTTGAAATTTCCTACTCTTTGTGCGCACATCACAACCATCATTATCTACCTTAACTCTCTTCACATCCCTGCAGAATTTTGCATTCTGCACAAAACTCCACAAAGCTCTATAAATATTTTTCAACAAAATCAACATTTCCACATGACACACTTCTGCAAATTCAACAGCACAAGCTCTTTGTAAATTTCAAATCACATTTCGAGCTCGATACCTAAATTTTGACTCTCTCCAGGAATTGATACCTACATTTCAATTCTCTCATCTCCGGGAATTGGTACCTATATTTCAATTATCTCCTCTTCAAATTGATATTTACATTTTAATTCTGACATTTCGAGGTCAATACCTAAATTTTGACTCTCTCCGGGAATTGATACCTACATTTCAATTCTCTCATCTCCGGGAATTGATACCTACATTTCAATTCTCTCATCTCCGGGAATTGGTACCTATATTTCAATTATCTCCTCTTCAAATTGATATTTACATTTTAATTCTGATAAATAATTTAAAATTAATTAAACAAATTTATTGAAAAAGATAAACTACTCCTCAAATAGGTCAACACAATAGCAATTTTTTGGTTTACAATGCATCAAATAACTTAAATTTTTAGTTCCCTTAAATAAAAATAAAAACTTTGTAGTTTTACAAACAATGCTTAATTACATTATGTATGTATTATACATTTCAATTCTCATTCCTGAATCAGTCCTACACTTCTGATTCATTACATACATTCGAGGTCGGTCCTTACATTCTGACACTCTCTTTTGAGAATTGATATACATTTCAATTCCCATTTTTTTCATTTCAATTCTCACATTCGAGGTCGGTCCTTACATTCTGACACTCTCTTTTAGAATTGATACCTACATTTAAATTCTCATTCCCTAATCACTCCTACACTTCTGATTCATTACATTCGAGGTCGGTCCTTACAATCCGACATTCTCTTCTGAGAATTGATATACATTTCAATTCCCATTCCTACATTTCTGATTTGTTACATTTGAGGTCAGTCCTTATATTTCGATACTCTCTTTTGAGAATTGACCTATATTTCAATTCTCATTCCCGAATCAGTCCTAAACTTCTGATTCATTACATTCGAGGTCGGCCCTTACATTCCGACACTCACTTTTGAGAATTGACCTACATTTCAATTCTCACTCCTGAATCAATCCTACACTTTTGATTCATTACATTTGAGGTCGGTCCTTACATTCTGACATTCTCTTTTGAGAATTGACATACATTTCAATTCCCATTCCTACATTTATGATTCATTACATTCGAGGTCGGTCCTTACATTCTGACACTCTCTTTTGAGAATTGAGCTACATTTCAACTCTCATTTTCGAATCAATCCTACATTTCTGAATCATTACATTTGAGGTCGGTCCTTACATTCTGACATTCTCTTTTGAGAATTGACATACATTTCAATTCCCATTCCTACATTTATGATTCATTACATTCGAGGTCGGTCCTTACATTCTGACACTCTCTTTTGAGAATTGAGCTACATTTCAACTCTCATTTTCGAATCAATCCTACATTTCTGAATCATTACATTTGAGGTCGGTCCTTACATTCTGACTCTCTCTCTCTATCTTTTAGGATTGATATCTGAATTTCAATTCTCACCTCGGGGTCGGCACTTACATTATGACTCCCATCCTTTGGAAATCATTGAAATTTTGTAACTTGAAGTCCACTCTCCAATCCCTAGCGAGAGTCCCTACTTCTCGACTTGATAAAACACACACCTGCTAACTCCCTGGCAGAAACAAATCACACACACAACCCTACACATATTTTCGGGTCTATTGACTTAAAGGTTGTATTGGTTTTTGTTGATCTTGTTATTCAACGCCAATACGCGCCAATACACGCGTTGTGCTTGCCCAACACACCACACCTATTGGGGGTCCATTTGTTGACCTCACTTTTGGTTGAGATTTAGTTTTTTTTCCTTTTAGGAGCCTAAGGTGTAGCCATAGGATTTTCCTATTGACTATTCTTTGAAAACTAGACATGGAACCCTCACCACTAGAAATTCCAAACTTTTCTCTACTCAACTTGAAGTTCCACATGTTGATCCTAACCTCTAACACTTAGTAGGTAGGGTCACTACGGGGGAACTCAAGATGAGTCAACCTTAGGACTGCTGGACCTTAAGGTTAACCCTAGGTGTTGGTCTGGAGCTAAGGCACTCACTACACTCACTACACTCACATACACCAGCATTCACTCACAACCCTAAACACAAATTTCTAGCCTAGATCACTTGACCTTTTGGGATACTCATGTAGATGGTCCCCTAAACCTACTAGCCTTAATGCTACGGTTTGGCTAAGACAGTGATGAAGAGGACCCAAAATGGGGTTTTCATTTGTCCATGGCTTGTTGGTGATGATTGGTACCTCAACTCTACCAAAATACCCATCTTGTCCTTTTACCCCTAAAACACCCCCAAATTACCAAAATACCCCTCTTGGACCAAAAATTCCCAGAAAACTCCAATAAATCCTAAATATTACCAATTTTATTTCTCTCAACTACCACATGACCCAATTTGACCAATTTGACAATCTTTAACTAAAACCCCCAAATTTGCCCAAATTCTCCAAAATTTCCCCAAATTCAACTCAAATTAACTTTTGAGATGGCCAAGCTAAACCAAATCCAAGTTTAATTTGCCCATTATTTGAGCCTTGAGCCCAATTTTGATTTGGGTCAAAACCCCAATTTTGACCATATGACCTAATCTCACCAAATTGGACCCATAGCCTAGTCAATTGGCCTCAATTAATGTTGACAAATCTTGATAACGTTCCTATACATCAGAATCAACCATAAATTGACCTTGGTGAAGCCTCATACCCATTTAATTTTGGCCTAAATCCAAAATTCCCAAATTTAGCCCCAAATTGGCTAAGTCCCTAAATTTCACCCAATTGATATCCTTAATCTCCAAATTGCATCCAGTTCATGTTGAAAACTCTTCATGAGGTCCGTATTGACCATTCAAAACAATCAATTTGGACTTAGGCCAAGGCTAACCCAAGCTAGACCCAAGCCTAGCCCAACATGACCAAATTGATTAAAGTTCAAAATTCCCTCAAATTGAATTCCCTCAAATTGACTCTTCAATCCTCAAATTGACTCTTCAATTGAGCTCAAAATCATTTCCATTCTTCACCAAAGTTATTTTTTATGATCATATAAACAAAATGCAATATTTATTTGAGCCAATTGACATGGATAGCCTAGCCCAAACCCATGTTTTGGTCATTTAAACCAACTTGGACCCATGCATTAAATGTGACCTAATCACCCTAAAGTCACCAAATTAACTCCACCCCAGCCATTAGTTGGACTTAGTGACCAGTCCAAACACCATGAAACCACCTAAATCAAGCCATGTACCAAAGGTTCCCCAAATTAAGGGATATTATTTCCAAAAATTCACATACTTAAGATATTTTTTCCAAATCAAAGTACATTTGCATTAAATTGTTGTGACGGATTCCTCTGGGTTCCCTGAGCTCCTAGCCACCTCCCCCTGGCCGGTCGGCCAGCCTAGTGGCCGGAAAAGCTCAAAATTGAGAACCACCCCCATGGCACCTCACCCAAAATCAAACTTTGAGGCCAACTCATCCAAATCAAATTGAAGAGCTTCTCTGCCCTCCACCTAAGCACCACAATGCACCCAAACTTGTGCCCTGAGAGCCACCCCATGGCCATTTTTATAAAAACTCACCTCCCATGGCCATGGGAGGTGTGCTAAAATTTTCTTAGGGAGGCCTCTCCAAACATCACATAGAGCTTCCCTAAGATCCCATCACCGATTCCCATTGTCGAAGCTCAATTTTGAGCTTGAAACCTTGCCGGAAACCAGGACAGAACCCAACACACCTCCACAGTCCACAAAACTCAAATTAACTTCACCCAAACCTTCAAGATAGTGAAAGAGGCAAAAACCCAAAACCCCCAAAAACCCCCCCTCCCACAGAGCCTCTACCATAACTCTAGACCAACACCCAAATCCAACCGTGATTGAGTTCCTACTTAGGCCTTATACTAAGACTAGGGAATCGATCCCTAGCCTCTTTGGACGCCAACGAACATGCCGAACCCATCTGATAGAAGCTTCACTTCTCAGAGAAAAGGTATAAAACCTTACCTCATCTAGAGCCTATTTCGATTCTCCATTTAATTAGGCTTAATTTAATTGCATGATTGTCGTATGGATATGTTCGTCTCACTTTGACGAATCCAAAGGATCAAACCTGAGGTGATTTGGTTGAGTCTAGCCCTAGATCTTAAGGTTTTAGTGTGGACGGTCACGGGATCATTCTGTTGGTGACGATGACGGGGAGTCGTTCGATCAAGTGTATATCAAACGGATGGAGGAGATCGAGCCGAACAGTGCTCCGAGACATAAACTGCAGTCCAAGTAAGCAGATACGTGGACGGCGGCGTCCAACCAGAGCTCACCACGCATGCCTTCAGAGTTGCCTAGGATCTAGTCAGCACGCGCAGTTTAAATAGATAAATAGGGCTTTTTCTTATTTATTTAAATACCATTAAATTAGAAGATTCATAACTTTGTGTAGAAAAATCACAAATATAAAATAAAAATACCCACTTGCTCAGTGAATAGAGGAAAACAATGTGGATTAAATTTCAAGACCATTTGATGCATATTTTATTTTTAATTAATTAAACACAACTTTGAATCATTTGATTCTCCATGCATATTGACACATCACCTTGGCTTGAACTTGGCTTGAATTTTTGGCATGTTGTAGCCTCTATCAAGGGAAATATTCTTTGATTTTTCCAAATTCAGAGAAGGTTCTTATATAGATATCCATATTTTTCAAGTTATTCTACATTATTTCTTTAAAATAATCATGGAAATTAGCATATTGATTAAAAAATCCTAAGAAAATTTTGAAAGGTCCACCATGACTAGAGAAGCCTTTGGAAATAATTTTATGGGGCAATTCATTTAAAATACTCTTAAATTTTACAAACACTAAATCACTAGAACAAAAAATCTTGGAAAATATAAACATTTAAATGACTTGATTTTTTATACATTTAAATGACTTGTGGGAGAGGATATTAAAATGACAAAATTTAAAAATGATGCATGTCGAGCAAGTTACCTTGAAAAAAATGGCTCAACATAATACATTATAATTAAATTTATTGAAACCTTATAATACAAAACTAATGAAGTTATCACACATTTGGAGAGAAAATGTGCAGAGTTCTTTACAAATAAAAAATGATTACATACGTTCCTACGATGAACCAATCAAAACACTCCCCTACAAAGTGATTTTTAGCCTATTTTAAATATTTAAA